>NC_071286.1:57432097-57693098 GCF_943735745.2 Anopheles bellator
GGACAGACTGGCGCACGGGTCTCACCCGAAAGGTCGCAAATGTCCTCCAGATGACAGATCCTGCCACTGGAACACGTTTACGGTCCATTCATTCGGGGTACGGTAGTTGGTTTATGAGTTTCGGGGGGCACAAAATTCATCAACCAGATTTCGAGCAGCCGAGCGAATGATGAAAGGCACGATGCAAATTCGTACACCGAGCTGCACCTTCCTGCGGCTGGCTGCTGTCTTGCAAGATAGCAGAGGAACGCCCGAACGGGCCGTTGAAAGTCCCAACGGAGGGTATCGAGCGGAATAATTCGGCATTCTCGATGCGTCAACCTCAACGGCGCTGGATGTGCAATGAAAGCCCTGACAAGCATGACGAACAGCCCGACCGGAGCCATATCGTTCGAGCGTTCAGCGGATCGCCTATCGCCATCTGCCGGTTCAACGATGGGTGACATCCTTCTGGTGGTGGATGTCGCTGAGAGGAGTGCAGTTGGTTCATAAAATTATGACATCGGCAATTCTCATTAGTAGCGCGTGGTGTGACGGAAAATCCTGGGGCCCGCCTCGGAATCCGGAGCAGGGTACCCGGAACGGCCCGTGGCCGTTCAATAAACCCGACCCGAGAATCTGCTTGCGGGCGACGTGATTGGAATGCAGAACCATAAAGTTTTCCATCGGTCGTCCTCGGTGTCCTCGGTTTAGTTGGCAGGCTAATGACGACGATCGCCGGTTGTTGTCGGTTGATATGAAACCCGGATAATGTTATCCTCGCTGGAACTCGATGAGCCCCCGGTTTTAATCGCTTCCCTTTCCGGCCTAATACTTGATGGCCATCATCTCATCGCTGTTAGGCACAAGCGGTAGCTACCTCCCTCAGAAATCGGCATCTGGTTTCGCTTTCGTTACGATTCGGCTGAAGATCGTTATCAAACGATTGGTATGCAAATTGTTACGTGTATTGAAGATTATTGCCGTTTCGGTATAGAAACCGGCCGAGCCCCTTAATCAGGCGGGTTGGGCGTTAATCTAAGCAAAACACCCATATGTTTCAAATAAGCATACGTCTAAATGGGGCTGTAAATAGTGGGATTGCAGGCTGCGATATTGATTAAGTTTGACTGTTGCTTGTGGGAAACGATGATAGATAATGGTCAAGTTGTCTGATAAGATTGCCGTTCGTATTTGCGTATTAGGCATGCTTATATTTTTGTCGTAACAGTAGGAAAATTACATCAATTTACATGCTTTCTTAGAAGAGCTCGAAAACTTCGTTAGCCTTAAAATTGATTTTTGTACATTAAATCAAACGTTCATTACACCGAAAAGCGAACCCTAAAATAAAGCTAATAAGCAACTAGGAAGTCCGTTAATGTGCCACATCATACGAATCATACGGTCTGCGGACCTGCTCTACTGCCGAAACAAAACTGTTTAAATCACAAGCAACTTACGTAATCTTACAGTACTTAATTGTTTCAAAATTATTAAGTCGATTTCGTCCAACTTTTCTTGCGACAATAATCGCCAAACAAAATGTTAGCCAAACAAACCATAAGAAAAAGACGATAAAACATTGAACCTTTTGAACAGATAATTGAACCTTAAATTGGAAAATGGGTAAGTTTTATACAATGTAACGTTTTATAATAGTTGAAAAACGAAAATGCACGTATTGCAATGCATTTCAAAATACAATATATAAAGAGAACACGTATGATTAAAAAAAGGACATAACTAATAACATAGTGAAATGCTAGCAAAATAGTTGGAAAACCCAAAAAATACAGAAAACGGCTTGGCAACGGATAACAGAGATTGTCCACTGTCCATCTTAATACGATTTATAAAACGGTGGAAAAAATTTAAAACGATAGAAATAATAATAAATCCTTTCCATTCTACAGTTTTCCCATTCCATTCTACTCAATCTCGTGAGAATTTCACACGCAAATAAGCGTCACGTAGTCTTATTTTCTTCCGAACAATCCCACGCAAAGCAGCTGACCTAGGGCTTCGTTCCGGAAAACGAGCTTAATCAAGCAAAGTTCAGCAACGCCACCCAAAACCCGATCTCGGAGGACAGCCTTTCTGGTCAATCAGAAAATTCGAAGGCATTTCTCAACAGAAAAAAACGAGAACCTCGGCGCTGCCACAACACTCATCGGAAGCCGGCGTTCCGCCTGCCCCATCGAACGGGCCAAATCTGTTACTTTGTTTGTTTAAGGGTTGATTGGATACGCCATATTAGCCAAATAAATAAAGTCAACGACGAGACCAATCGGGGTTCAGCCGTACAAAGTGTCACATGCTCTTTTTCCGACAAGGCTCGCTATCTTTTTCCCTTCTCTCTCTCTCTCTCTCTCTGAAAGGACTTCATTCGCAATAACCTGGAATCGAACGGAAAAGACTGCGCGAAGGGAAACTGACCCGGCACGATGGCGGAACTGTTTTTGTTTGTGACGTTTCCGATTGTTTTTCACTTGCGGCGCTAAATTGGAACTGCGCCCCAAGGACCTGCGCACGGCGGTGAGGGTGAGCGATGACGGCGGGAACAGAGAAGGCTACCGGAACGAAACCATTCCTCTCGCAAAAGGACGAACGGAAAGAAAGTTCAGATCACTCAAGACGACACCGGAAAGACAATTCCTTTCCACCGAGCGAGCGGATTGGGAAAGAACGAAAAAGGACGAACGCTGGGCTGGGCTCGAATGCGGTGAAAGCACCACGTCCCGTGGTGCCGCCGAAGTGAAATCCGGGACCGGCGGTGGCGGATGGGGGTGCTATGCGAGCCACCGAGGCGGAAAAGCAACCCGGCCCGGCGTATGAAAAATGCTCCGGGACCGGGACACATGTGACGTATGTCAGGTTGATCTAATGGCTCTCTAATAAACCGTTCCGTTTGTCGAGATTGCAGTTTCCCTCCGACGGACGAAGCCACCCGGAAGGGACTTTTCGCTAGCAAAGCACAAACACAGCCACACGGTTTGACGGGCTTAGCGGGTTTGACATTCGACTCGGTTGTGTGGTCGGTGGTCGGCGTCGAGATGCGGGGTGTTTGTTTCATCTGGAGAGACAAACTGTCACCAGCGCGCGCAATGCACCCCAGGCGTGGCCGAGGAAGGGCCCGGGGACGGGACCACGGGTGGTCGCATCCTTCCTCCGGCGTGCTCACCATCCACCGAGAGGCTTCCCAATTGTCCTTTTTTTCTCACTTCTTCGCTCGGGGCCCGGGAAGGATAGAAAGGTCCTGATGGCGAAGGATCCCAAACACAGGGCAGGAAAATCAAAACTAACAAAGTCGAACGAAACACGCGGGTCGAGAAAAAAAGGACTCGCTGAAGCGGCCGCTCGCTCGGATGAAACGCTTGTTAACAATTGCCGGCTGACAGCAACAACAACAGCAGTGTGTGTGGGCTCCGGAGGTCCTCGCTCTGGTTGGCGTTAAATTTATGTTGCCCATTTGGGAATAGGTCCCCGGATCCTTCCTGCCCGATCCTTACGCTACGGATCGGGGCGTGATCGATATGCCTCCGGATGGCATTTGCCTACGCGAGGCGGCCTTAGTTTTCCTTTGCTTCGCACCTTCGGCAGGGAAGGTGCGGTCGTTTTTGGTCCCTCGTCGCTGTTGTCGTTAAAAAGGTGTTAGAAATGTAAATCTGTCACTGAAAAGAAAAGGCGAGACATGTTTGCAAATACACGGCCAGATAAGAGTGTTCCAAGAGCACGTTCCGCCTTTGACCCGCCGGCCCGGCCCGAGCTCGGAGCGGATGGAAAAGTTAATTACATGTTGATCCACACAACACAACGTGAAAGGTTCATTACTGAACAAAACGGAGGTGCCCCGGAGGGGGTGGTGCTCGGTTCAGGTGGATTTGGCCGTGATCCCTATCGAGCATTCGTAGGCGACAAGACGAGAGGTTTGAGCAACGATTCGAAAACAAAACCTTCAAATCATCTTTAATTTAGAGTTTTAAATATTTCCTGACTAAATTTATAGACATAGGCACTCCATTTCATAGAATTTTTCGGGAATAAAATAATGTCACGCCGATAGAAAGAGTAAAGATTTGGGAACTGTTCTAAGTTACTTGAAAGGATTTCATATAAATCAAACAATAAATTGCTGCCATTTTTTCCCAATACAAAATAGAAAGCGAAAAACATTTGGAATAAATCACGTGAAATGAACTTTAATGAGTGAACTAGATTTGGGAATTGGTTGAATAAAAATCACTGTAAAAAAGACTATATTGACAAAAACTCTGTTTATTATATCAGGAAATCTAAACGGTCAAGAATAAATCTAGACCGGCAAGAATCTATTACCCATTTTTTACGAAGAACCTATACGTATATCGTGTCTATTTTGGTAGCAGATGCTACAGCCTACTTGAAATTTAAATACCTATTGGTTTATAAGCTAAATAAGATGTTGGTTTAAACTATAATTCTTCCCTTACTTTAACAACAGATTACTTTTGTATCCTGTACATAGCGTCATTTAATGCAAACGAATTACGTTAAATGACAAACTGTTTTCGAATAGTTTTACGATTGACTTACTCAACATTATTTTGGCGCAGCTCAGAAACATTACGTCATTTCATAGTTTTTGTCTATAAACCAACATGAAATTATTGTTTCAATAAAACAACAGCTTAACAACGGTCACAAAATCAATTGAAACCGCCTGAATAAGGTGAAATATAAATAAATATAAATGGAAATTGAAGATACAATGCACTTATTTTGAATAGATAATATGATGAAAATTACCACAATTACTATGCGAAGGAAAGTAGAGATTTCACTGTGATGAGGATCAAATTCTAGCTTTATTCGATAACGTTTCCGTCGCATCGAATCAAACCAATCCATTGTAGAGAAAACGAAAGCATGGTTTAGACGTTTCATGAAATCTACTCCGGCCACTCTGGTTGAACGGAGCAATCGAAACGAAAATTGCAAAACTATACTGGGACATTCTGCCCTCTGACGGTACAGCCGTCATCCTGATCTATGGACGTACGTGAACCACTCGATCACGATCAATCTTCAAACAACGCTGCCCCCGAAGCGGGACGCTGCGAGGAAGCGAAGGTTCTTCGGGTCGGTGAATAGTTTAGGCACAAAATCGATCATTCGCCGGGCCGAAGATTGCCAATCAACCGGGGGCCACCATCTGCGCCACCTCGGTAGTCGTGATCCTCCGAGATTTCGGCCACTCCCGAAACTCCAGGTAGCGAAACGGGTTCCGAGGGCGCTACTCGAGGTGCCCAAATCCCGCGTTGCCCGTCGGACAGTTTCGGTTTCCTGTGACGAACGTGTCCAAAGAAACGCTGAGGCGTTTTAGAGAGGCTGTGGAAAAATGTCGCTCTCTCCACAACTGTCCGACATGGGCCCATCAGCCCGAAGGAATCATTCTCGCAGATTGATTTTCCTCCAAGAAACTCACCAGGCCCTTCCAGGCGGCGGTGCCCGCGGGGTTATTATTAATTCAGACCACCGTCGATGGCAACTGAGGCCTCTGGTGCGTGTGTCTGTGTGTGTTCGCGCTGAGAGATGCCCATGATTGATTAGGTATTTATCTCCACCTCGGACACCGGGGCTAAGCTTTACGCCAACCACATATGCCATCCATCGCACCCACAGCGCGCACGTCCTATAAGCCCACCTACTCCCGACAGCCATCGCGCGGAGCCCAAAATCCATCAGAACCGGGAACCGAAGGGGGGGATCAGCACGCCGGGACGAAGGCCTGACGACCGCCGCGATCGCGGAAACCACCCGGAATCCGCTGTCAGCTCGCGGGGACGAGACTTCATCTCCTTCTGGGCGTTGGAATTAATTGTTATCTGCGCTTCTCGATCGGCTCGGCGCGTCCCGACGTCTTGCAGCGCCAGTTGCGTGCGCAGTCGCGTTTGTCGCTTCCACCTTCCCCACGGCGAGCATCGAAAATTCTTCGGCACACCACGCCGAAAGGGCCCTGGCCAGCACAGAACAACACAATATTTGCCACTCTGCGCCACGCACGCGGCCGGACTGGCAGGAGTTACGGTATGCGCCACGAAGGTTGCCCGGTGATAAATCATGTTTTCATTGCACGAAACCAACTCCGGGAAAAGGGGTGGCGGTGGCAACCCCCGGCGGGTGGCGGTGAGGACTCACGTATCGGTAGAACAAACTGACGACCAACGATCCATAATCTAATGACAGGTTGGGGGTTTTTCGTTATTTTTTGAGCTACCGATGGTTGGCTCCCTGCCCGCCGGGGGCTCTCGATGGGACACTTGGAATGTCTCAACCCCCACCGATTCCACGCAAGGAACCTCGACGTGTGGTTGGCCCCATCGGCTTCCAGGAAACTCTCCATCTTGGATGGTCCCAACAGTGCCCGACCGACCACCTTGTTTTGCCTTCAGAGATTCATCACTCCGCTGACGATGGCTTCTGGTTTTGATTTGCCGGTTGATAGGAATTTCCAGCACCAAACGGGGCACCGTGAGGTAGAGGCCCTTTCTTCAGGACTTCTCAAGCTTTCTGGAACTAAACCCAGGCTCATGAAAACCGTTTTAGTATATTTCAATCGTTTTACAACGATTGGACGAATCAAGGTGAGCAATTTCGATAACAAGTTTAGATAATAGTAAGAAGACCAGGTTAATGTATCTATATCTTCGAATACCACAGTAGTAATATGAACAAAACCGGAAAACAAATTTGTTTGATTATCACGAATTCTGATGCCAAACTGTCAAAAAAGAATACTTTTTAAGTGTTTGATTATTTAGCACCACGTGACTTCTGGCTATTCGCTAACCGATTCGAGGCCATCACGAAGAATGTTTTGAAGGCTATTGCTAAAACGAACTTTTCGGATCGTTTCGAAAATTGAGACAAATGTATACTATAATGTGGGTAAATGTACTGCGTATAGTAAGAATGTTAATGATGACGACATAGATTTGGAAGAATTAACGAAGAATTTTTTATTTCTAACCGAATTCCCGGTATTGGAACGTATGGTTAAGCTGCTAAAGGATTCAGCTTCTGCAACAAAAATGCTGTCGATGTCCATAACGCAATTGAAGCATTTATTTAGAGACCAATATCTAACCTTGAATAAACTCATAGATTGTGGATTTTATGTACCACGGAAAGCAATTACTACAAGATTACTTAATTATGCTAACATAAGTTGTTTTTAACGTCACGTCAAGGAAACGCAACTCTTTACCTATATTATATTGACATTCATCAGCATGTGAATCGATTCATTGCATGTCGTATTCAGTGTAATCTATGGTGGAATTTCTCGCAAGATCGTACGTGAATCATACACAACAAGGCGATATACACAAGATCGTTTCGGTAGTAAACTAAAACAAGTAATGGCCAAGATCAGAAACAAAGCCCTTCCTAGACGAGCCACGCTAGATGTGCCATCCCTCATTTCTGCTCATCCTGCTGAGTGGTTAATCTGTTAATCTGTCTTAGCTTCATGGCCATAATCAACGCAGTCGAACCGTGAAAAAGAAACACATCAAAATCAATTTTAATAACTCCGCAGTCCGTACAGAACGGTCGTTCGGAACGGAGCTTCCTGTGGAAATAAATTCTCCGATTTTACACGCATTCGCGTTCTCCCATAACGGCTGATCGTTTCAACAAATCGAACCGAGCCAAGAAAGAGAAATACCGTCCAACTAGCCAACCCAGTCCCAGACCCAGCAGACAGCAGACAACTCATACTTCTGGAGACACTGAGGCCGAGCCGAGAAGCAGCGCATCTTACCGCACCGGTGAAATCACCGCTTTTTTTGGTATTTAAATTATTAACAAATTGCGGTCAATAAATTTGAATTTTACAAGCTCTTCACACAGAACCACGGATGTCCAGTGGATCCAGCGGAACGCCCGGGCGGCACCGGTAACGAAATGGCTGCGAAGAAAGCGCTCACAATAATTCAACCGAAAATTTATGATCTTCATAATCCACCGTGGAGATGTGAATCAGTGAACTCCGGGAGGCGAACCGATCTGGTCCCGGTCTGGCATTCCTCAACGACCCGTACCCCGTACCGTCTGGAGTCACATTCCCGGACCGACGACGAAGATCGGCCACGATCCGAAGGCCATGACCAGCAAGCAGAGCAATTGGAGGCAGAGTGCAGCTCTCTATTTTTGGGCGATACCCGAAACTTCTCTCCTAATCTCAAGTGCGGCTCAAAACCGCGAAGCCGCCATCTGTTGAATGTAGCGACGGAGAAAATGTAGTCACGGGAGAAAGTGGATCGTCTCGTTAGAAGACCACCGACAGCCAGGCACGCCACACGGAAGTGGCCTCTTCTGTCTGTCGGAAGCCCGGAATGCCTTCACGATTCGATTCAATCGATCCAGACCGACTTCCTGGCCGCAGTGCTTCCCCCGTTAGCAGACCTCGATTAGATACGGCCACAAATACGGGTTCTTTTGGGTTTCGTTGATGTTTTATGATGTTTTAGAAGCGAGCTGCGCACTTACACCGTAGGCACGCGCTCCGAACCGGGTGCGCCTGACTTATGGCCAGCAAACCTCCTCCAAATGCCGCCAGATAATGACAGGTCCTTTCCCCTTCGGCGCGTGTAGCGCGTGTGTTGAATAGTTTTCGATCGTGCCACACTCGGCCCGTCAATTTCCGTCTGGTTTCGGATTTGACTAATTCGAAAATTATCTTCCCTCCGCGCTTCCGGGAGCACATCCGGGAACATATCCCGTGGGTCGTCGGCGGACGCACTAAACGACGCCAAGCTGATGACGGTCCATCGGTCCATCCGGCGTAACTAGGGAATTGCGTGCCGGGGTCCTATCAGCGATAAACTTTACATAATTACTCGTTTGTTTATGAATGCTCTCTGGAGACCGATCCTGCCGGCGCCGGCCTTCGGTGGGCGGAATATCCTTCAATTAGCTGATGAACACGCGCACGGTAGCTAATCGGAATCAATTTGGTAATATTTCGGCTCGAGTTGAGTTTCGTCGTTGGAAGGCGTTGTTATTAATTTTGCGTTTGCGGGATGACTACACCGGGGACCGGAAGTCATTGAAGCACAATTTGGGAGAGCATTGAGGGAGGACAGGACCCATCGTGAGCTGCTCGTAGTGCGATAACCTTTGTCGCATAAATTTTCTCGAACGCTAACGGTGTTTTGTAACCTTCGTAAGCTTTGCACAGAATTTCTGTTTCCTTAATTACAGACAACAGTTTTCAATTAAATGTAAATGCTGGTCATAGGTCATAGGTCTAACAATAATAAGGTTAAACTACTGTCAACATACCCAATGTTGTAGCCGCCATTGTTCAGTAACTTTTACTTTGAAGCTGACTCCGCAATCCTGAGGCCTGCTTCGCTCATGTACCGAAAACAAACAGGAATAATCAAACACTTACTAAACCCCACCGACAAGGTTGAATTTAAGTCCATATTGTGTCACCGTAAGCTTATGACGTAGCAAACATTTCATTTCAACCATTTTTGGAAACTGTTAATGTTCGCATAAAAAATACTTTAAAAGGCACAGAAATGCGTAATATCTCCTCAATCCCGAACCGGTTCGTAGAACCGATCCATAGCCGGTTCATAATCAAAATTGTACTGGTTCGAAAACCTAACGGAATAGTGTGCCCTGAACGTTGCACAGTTTCGAGTTTAGATCAAACTTCAAAAAGGTGTTGCTGCCGGAAGAAGCCGCGAAGTTAACCCTTGGCTTAAGGTAAAGCAGTTTTCGTCTTTTTTTGTAGTGTCATAATTAAACCTATTAACAGGCTCAACGGAATGAAATTCCAATTCAATTTCTACAACGATTCGTTCCATTTTTCCTATAAACTACCTACGCTCGTGACAAGTGGTCAGAAGCCATCTGAGCCATCTGAGCCATCTGAGATTTAAATCCAATAGCAATTTTACGACGGCCGCGGCATCCGTAGTATCGCGTTAGAGTTTCATCCCAAAAGTCACCATAAGTCACAGAAATAACGACGTTCAGCGCGCGGCCGCACAGCATGTGACACGTCTATTAGTCCCGCTTCAGGCCGTTACTGGAGGGTGTGCCAGCACACAAACACCCTTTCGAGCGTGGCTCATCCCACTCCCATTATCATTCCAATCACTCGTCGATGCTGGCGATCCGCCGTTTTTCTTATTTAGAAAGTTGTACCAAAGTCTTACACTTCGCCCGTCGCGTTCATTCATAAAACTTAAGCCGCCATTTATGGGCATGAATGAAGCGCGCACGGAACGTGACTGAAGATGGTCAGATTTTTTCCTCGACCACCCCCCCCCCAACTTCTTCAATATGTTCCGTTTGTCAGGCTTTCAGGGTTAAAAAATCGAAGTCATTCAGCACCGCACGGCTCCGTTTTGTGGAAGTGTGAACCTAATCGCTTATCGATGGTCGTTATCGAGCGAGGCACCGATGATGGGCAAGGAAATTTAGTCATTTTCGTCCACAGCCGAAGAGGCTGCAGCACATTTTTCAAGGCGATCTACACCCGATCAGATCCGTTTGGTTGGTTGCTGACCGGTGGCTTTAATACACGTCGCACGTGGCTCAATAAGGGGAGAAGCAAACCCCGAAGGAAATCGATGTTTTTCGTTTGGATTTTCGAATGAAAACAAAAACATTGGAAACTTCCAAAATCTGCGTATTGAGAAAAATCCTAAAAATTGAGAACTATCCTTTTACTCGAAATAAGTATGATTAACCCAGTATTGTTCCGTTGGATGTGAAAATTCAGCCAGCCATATTCTGAAGACGTAAAAACATAGAAACTTGAAGATCCTAAAAACATAGAATTGAGTTAAAAATGCTGCTGGTGGCTAACGACCAAAGAAGTGGATATAGAAAAATTACCTCAGCTTGTGGTTTCACTTTACTACTTATCGGTCTCCTTGTTACTCCTGGGACAACGGCGGGCTGGCGGGCGATACTTTGGGGCCCCTGGGCCGCTCGTGTACCGTTTTGGGGCGTTTTCATGAATGGAGCTCCACGCGGGACTCGTGCGTTATTATTTATGAATGGATTAAAATATCCAAACAGAAAATGATCTCAACGATTTCTGGAGAATGATCAAGAATTCATAAGCCCCCGCGCGCCCACGATGATTCTTCCCCCCACCCGGGTTGGACTCCGGCTTGGCCGGACTCGCGGCCGATGCCCACCCGAGTAGCCGGAACCCGCGCCGCGAAGGGCATTTGCATTTTCGTTCGATTTTCGTCCCCACCCGAGACGGTGTTGATATTTTATTTTAATGTCATATTTTATAACAATTTCCATAATTTCTGGCTATTCGTTCGGGTAAAATATGTCTTCCGTTTTTGTCACGATCCACGACCGGTGTGTTTTATTTTTCTTTTTTTTCAACAGCTCTCCCGAATTGGCAATGTGCTCTCCGAGCGCAGAGCTTTCGCTGAAAGAGGGCTGAAAATTTCTTTTTAATAAACACCAAACACCCGAACGCCCCACCGGGCAGCGGGGCAAGTTATGGGCAACCGTTCCTTTGCCATAATTTTGTGACACACATTCCTGCCACCCCTCGTCGGACCCTCGACCAACCTCTCCGTAGAGCGCTCCCCGTTGCTGGTCGCATAAGTTATATTCTCGCACTATTTTTGGCACCTCTTCCTGGCTCCGTGTCCTCGCCGTGGGGGGGCGGGAGAGCTCTTCTGGCGCACCTCCTGGCAGCGGCCATGCGGGAATCGCTGGCAATCGAAATATCATATTACGGCACGATTATGATTATTAAATTATAATTCATATTTGCATCGCGTTTCGGGTCGAATTTCTTCTCGCTGGGAGTTTTCCTGTCTTTTCCTGGCCTTGCCAGAGACGCAGAGGTCTCTACTGTCCCGGGCATCGAGTATCCCGGGCAACCCCGCGGGGCAGACCAATGGCCGTTTGATTCATGGCGAGACTCGGGAGACTCCGAGCCGAACCCCCTTAAGAAGCTATTGGGACCGGACAGCAGGCGAGCCGGACTCCTGGGAGTAGGAAAGGTTCGAAGCATGCCGGGGGCCAAAGCTGTATAAAGATTGTTTGTTATTGTGCCGGAACATTCATTTTTAAGCATGTTTCAAACGAGTCTGGCTCAACGGACTCCATCGTGTACAGTTGGCTGATTAAGTATTTATTTCAGATTAAGGCAATGGGTCAAGCGATCTAGTTGACACAGGAAAAACTTGAAGCTAAAGTTTACAATAAAGACAGATCGGAGCCCAGAATCGGGATAGAAAACGTACAAACAAAACTAAAGTGCACGTCAGAAAGAGAAGAAATAGATAAAGTTTTTGCACTGGTTGAAGGACATGTCGAAGTTCAATACACATGAAACGCAATGATCTGGCTATATTTCATTGTTGGTGAGAACTGGTGGACGATTGACTAGATAACCCGCTCAGGTGCGCACAAGAGAACCTTGGCTAGTAAGAAGCTGCCAGCGATTTAAGGAGTTACAAGCTTGGTCGGTTAACATGGCCGGTTGTTATACTGGAAACAACAGGTCTTCGAGTTGGCGTCTCGAGTGAATCGTCTTCAAACTCAATCGCATCTTCCCAACAACGAATCAAACGATTTACACTAACTTTTTCAAGAATTGGGTGGACCAGATATCAAACGACGGTGGCACTGTTTTGGAGACACATTAACAAAAAACCACTACAAAACGTTGTCAATCTGAAGCCTTGTTTTAAAATGGCTTACAATCGGCGGGAAAGAGTTTCAAAATTGGGATCCAGCAGTAATCCCCACTGCAAGTCAACCAATAAATCCACCAGAAGATCATCCACGGCCCGTTTGCAGCCTTAAAATTATTACGACAGAAAAGTAACGGAGCTTTACGCAATTATTATAACTCGCCGTACTCGAAACGTCTGCTCCTGCTTATGGACAAACCCGTGGCTTCACGCTCCGCGGGTCGCCGAATTACGCCTTCCGAATTCTAATTACACATTCATCTCGCACAACACACAGGGGCTGGCTTTTCTCATAAACGACGGAGGATTCTCGCCTACGGCATACATCGGATCCTATGAGCAGTTCTGTTGCACACACCGGAAAATGGGGGCTCTTCGCTTTTCCGGCCCAGATGGAGGCTAATAACTCACCCAGCCAGCATCATTCGCCCGGCGCGCCCTTAATCTGCCGTCTTCTGAGAGTGTTGAATGGGAAATCTTCACCCGAAAAAGGAGAAAATTGTCAAAACGAAAACATTTAGATACGAATCTTTTCTTCGAGCTTGCGAATCCACCATCCTGACGGGATGGTTGGGCCCCGTTCCGACGCTGTGACTTACGTATTTCTCGGTTGTTAATCTTCACTAATCTGTGTAATTTATCTCTTGACTTTTACAGCCGGAAACCCTGTTCGGATGCCGGCGGAAGAAGTTGGGTTTGCGCCGCCGGGTGCCGGAGCCTTCGCCACTGCCGAAGTAGGAGAAGGCTTTGCTCCGCAAACTTTTCTGGCAAATAAAATTCCGTAACGATGAAAACATCGAACCAGAAGACCCGCTCGACTATCGAGGGCCTAGGCCCTCCGGGGGAAACCTAGTGAAACGCTGCACGATGGAAAGCTGCTGAGTTCGCAACCGCCCGGGTGTGCTGCCGATCAAGATTGGTGGAGGACGTCCTTTTCGAGGACAGTTTTGGGGGCATAAAACTTTCCGCCCATGCGATACGCTACGGACGGTTCCATTACCAGGGTCCGGTGTTGTAGTTCCCGAAGCCTTGCTCCGGGCGACCAAGACCAAGACGAAAGCTTCGCCCGAAATTAGATCCAGATTGGGGTGGAGTGTCTTCGAGTGTTCCTACTGGCTCAAGGTGGAGTTGGGTCCGTGTGGACCCAAAATACAAAAGTCCCGTTCGAAGGACTTACCATGTAGCAGCCTTACAGTGTGTCTGTGCTGGGTGGTAAGGCTTCCCCTGAGAAGGTGTAAAGTTCTTTGTTGCTGTCATTTAGATTCCTGACTGCCAAGAGAAAAAAAAACAGCGAAACAGCAACACTTCCGACGGGCTCTGGAGCAACCGGTTACCGATGTAACAAACGGCTCTGTGAATGTGTTAACAATTGTGACCCACAATTGGTCTTGGGAGATGTTTGAGGTGATCTTGTTTTGTAAGGACCTCGAATAAATGGATAACAAACGGAACCCAGAAGCTGAAAAAAGCGTTGAAACACAAGGCTCGTCTGCAAAAACATCTGGACCATAAAAAAGGGAGGCAGCCTTAATTATGTTCTAAACCAATAGTTTGACCCACAAACTGACCGAGCAGTGACACAGTTTTGATACACTTTATAGCACTGGCCACATGTGACTCAAAAAGCATTTGCGCACCTTGCGCCAGGCTGTAAACCTCGTCGAAAGGGCTTGTCTCACATACCGTTGTCCTACACGAGTTTATTGGCATCAGGACGTGATCCGATCCGATCCCGATGGATGTCCTAGTTTTAATTAATTCTTTACAACACCGCTTTATGGCGCAACCCTTTTCCGAACTGCCCGGGACCAGTTGAAAGTAGGACACGATTGGCCGCACGGCGGCCAAATCGGAACGTAAGGATATACGATCGATGGATGGCAACCCAATTGGCTAGCGAAGAAGCGCGGCGCCTCCTGTTTTGGGTAGGGCCGGCCGACATCCCGGCAGCTGTCCCGGCGTCGTCAAAAGCAACGCATGCCCAAATCAAGATCCTGGCCCTCGGTCCATAAATGTATTAAATGATTTTATTTGTTTAGCTACCATTCTAATTAAACTTAGACATTGGGGCTCCGTCCCGGTTCCCGGTCGGTCGTAAAATCCGGGGCCCCTTCCCACACTTCCGGGGACCACACCGAAACGTCCGAACGGAGGCGTTTCGGTCGCTCGAGTGATTTTCGAGCGCCGAGCGAATGCGAGATCTCCTTTCTGCGCCCCTGGCTCACCTGGAGCCTCCGGAGCCTACGGAGCGACACGGCTTCACGGTATAAAATGCAAATGATGCCGAATTTATGGCACTTCTTCGCATTCGACGCGTTTGGAAATTTATTATTCCGTATCGTAAAAGCCGTGTAAAGCCGGCCAGTCGCCGGTCGCCACTCGCGCGCGCAGGATTGCGAGCCTGCCAATTGCATCGGTTTATCGGGTTTATCCGAGCACCACATCTTCCTATGCTGAGCCCCTGGGCCGAGCGTCTCGAACGGCTAGACAAATGTCCGTGGCAAATTAAGCCACTTTATTTCTGTCTTTTTCCCTCTCTCACCCAAAGCCTCGTCGCCGTTGGTGGCATTTGACTCGCTGGGTGGAATGTTTCTGTTTTAGGGGATGGTGGTAGAGAAGGAGCCTCCAAAAAACCTACGGCTCCCTCCCGAACCGATAGTCGTCTGGTCAGGAAGTTTAATAAATTGGCTCTCATTAACCGCGTTGCATGCGATCGCCGCCGTCGGTTTTTGGGTCGGCTCTTCGGTCGCCACCTCCTAGACAAGCATAACCCCGACGAGAGCATAAAAAACGCACACCCACCGAATGGTTCGTAATTCAATAACGATTTCAAATGGCTGGCCCGAGCCCGGCGGCGCCCTTAATCAGCGGGTATCGCTTCCCGCGCATCTGCGTAATGCGCGCATGGCCCCGCAGGATCTCGACACCACGACCCTGCAAGACTGACTGACTAATGGCATTAATTTTTTTAGCTCTGTCAAAATATTTTCCATCGACCGTTGACTCGACGGGTTCGACGGTAGCTACCGATAGTTATTGGACCAGTTTGAGGACCTTCAGAGAATACTAACGCTGCTCACTCACGATCGTTCTAGTAGTGCGTAGTTCGGTGTAACTCCAGCCGAGTGTAGGCTCTTTTTCGGCTGATTCAAGGGAACGGTTTGGCCCAATTTAAATTATAGCCACCGATCTTGACCGTAACAAGTAGGACGTGCTACTGACTAAACGGATGATTGAGTGAGGTCGATTAACCCTAATCAGACGACTCACCAACCAGTTGCTACTCTGGCCGCTCCGATCTGCTCCATCCGTCGCACAGTTTGAAACTCCGTTTAATTTGGACAATCATACTGCGAGAAAACAATCAATCCTATTAACGAACAAAAAAAAACCTAAAAATCATCACCAGAAAAAGAGAAGAAAAACAGTTTGGCTTCATTTTGCTTTTTCTGTATGTTAGTTGGTTATTTTACATCGGTTGCGGTGGCTTTCGGAACGCAAATAAGCGTCGGTTATGCTCCTCATCGGGAGTCCCGCGCTCCGAGATTAGTGGCAAAGTTATTGTGAAGGTAAAAAACCAACATTGTCGAGTGCCACTTCGGTTGGCAATAAAAGTGAACGACATCGGCGAGGCGAAATAATCCCAATCCCAAGGACCCCAAGGTCCCCGTGCGCCCCTGCTGAGAGAAAGTTTGCCATTTTTTTTCTCGTTTGTGTCGAAAACTAATCGCCCCGCCAGCATGCTGACTCGGATAATTGCAAACGAATTTGATCGTCCGCCTCCGGCTCCGGGAGCGCGACCACATGCGTCACAACATAAAAAAGGGGACCGAACCTAATCGCCGGTGGGCGAATCACACCCAAACGTGTCCCTTTTTCGGAGCCGACCTGCTCGCCAGGCCAACGACTGCGCGGCGGCGGTCGCCGGAAAGGCAAACAATTTGCCGCTCCCTTTATGATGATCCTGTTAAAGTGATTATCATAAAAGTTATCATAATTCTATTATCTACGGAAGATTTGACTGCTCCGTTCGCCGTCCCGTTCGCGCTGCCCGCAGCCCGGAATCAGAAGGGAACGCACCGAGGACGACAAAAAATCGCGCAGGACCAAAACGCGCAGGACCACGGGCGCTGGGCTGGGCTGAGCTGGGCAATGTGATGAGAAATTACACCCTCTCGTTAAAGAGATAATAAAGAGCGGCGGCGGCAGCATAGGGACCCGGCTGGGACGGATTCGTTCTGTTACCCTTCATTAGTCATATCGTTTGGAACTGTTTTATGGTCGCTTCTGTGGCGGTGATTTCTGGGAATGTTTTCACGCAAGGGCAGCACGCAGTGGACAGGGCCAAAGCCATTCATTCCATACCGGTTGGCGTAATGTGCGGTCGTTGCGTTCAGGCGCCCTGGTTCGGGTGGGGAAAAGTTGAAAAAAAATCCCAATTTGTCGAGAAGCCGAATGTTTGTTTGTTGAAATATTGTCTATTAGATATTGTTCATAAATAGAGATTAGAGTGCATCGCAGTCCTTGGCTATGCTATAGGGCATATTTAGAGGCTTAGGTCAAGAGCTTAGATTACACCATCTCCTAATCCTATCGGAGTGTGTAATCAGTGGATGAGAGAGTGGTTTAACAACTGATGGAACCTAGTCCGCCTGATATATCAAACAGGATGAAATCATGAAAGGAAAATGGCTGCCGTCTGCCATCGTATCGGGAAGATTCTGCTGGTGGACAAAACATGACTGAAATTCCTTCGACCAAAAGACCGTGGACTTCGGTTGTACGTAATTGTTCGGAACATTTCACACATAATGTTTCATCCCTCCTGGCAGATACGGTACCGTTACGATCGCTTCACATCCTTCCCTCGAAGGCCGCCGTAAAATGTGCACTTTATGACTATTTAGTCAGTTCACTGTAAACATCAAATCTTGTAGAGTAATATCCTTTCCAACAGACTCGGGGGAGTATAAATAGCAAAACTCCTTTCATCTACTGCCGTGAACGGCGCCCGATGACGAAGGTGCACCGACCGCGCCCGGTACCATGAAGCACCACATAAACTGCATTTTATGGGTTCATTTTCATCATTAAAAAGGAAAAGCTTCGCCACCCACCCATCGGGCGCCATCGAGGACGCGAGATCAAAGGCGGAAAAGATGCGCGAATAAAACGCGGCAGCCATCGGCAACGCCACTAGAGAGAGACGCTGACGGTTCATTTATCGTTCGTTTATTCGTTTGCCGCTTTCCCGAAGACGTTTGGCCCCTTTCCGGCGGCCGAGCAGAGGTTCCGATTATTTGGCGTCCAAACGGCCACCGTTTGAAAATGTCGGCCGGTTTTACTGGCTTCGTGCGAGCACAATGTTCGCAACCCCCGACGGTGATTCCGTTTCGGCTAGTAAATATGCTACGGTTAAACTTTGTAGAAGTCGCTTAAAACGTTCCGAGGCTTACATGATTTGCTAACGAATTGGGCAAAAACAAACAACTGCTAAATCTGCTTAATTCGTGAACGATTTGCACGGTGAGCCGCGTATCTCACCGTTCGCAACTCACAACTCACTCACGTGTGAGATGATTTTGATTACATTTGTTCGAAAATATTTTTTTTTTTAGGACATCATTCCGTCATTTTCAAGTAGACAATTTTGGATCTGGGCAAACAACATTGATTCATGTTAAAAATAATTTAATTTAATTAAGTTTAAACGTTTATTATCTCGAAGCATTACTCAAAGAAACAAATGATTGCTCAATTTGGAGCTGATACTAGTCTAAAGAATGTAAACATAATAACCAGTTATAAGTATAACATTTAAGAAACTTCTTTGTTGATCGTCGATGAGTCAATTGCTAGTTGATTCTCTTCGCTTGTCTAACACTAACTATCCCGATTGTCGTTCAAGAAAAGGTTACTTCTTATTCAACATGTGTGATGGAAATGCTTGGCGACGAAGATCGATGGACGACGGCAAACGCTAATAACGGTAGCACTGCTGTAATTAAAACTCCATTTTCCGTACTGGAAGCCCCCATTGCAATTAAGAATCACATTGCAAAACTCTCCTGCGGGAGTTACGTGTGCGCGTTAGCTTAAGAGTCGGCTCAATTTAACGCACGTCACGTGAAATGACCAGTTTCTGAATGATCTTGTTGTGTTCGCTTGGCCGTTCGCCGTGTGTGGTCGCCGGGGAAGCATTATCCTTTGCGTAACAGGACAAATGTACCTCGCCACCTACGACGAGGTGAAAGAGCGAGAGAGCTCCCGTTTTAAGGCGGTTGTCACTCGGCTCGGCGTGATTCATAACAACTTGAGCTGACTCTGACGGCCCCGAGCGAAGGTCCCGTGTTTTTTTTAATCAGCCAGCGCGACCACCGATTGGCGAGGGAATTAATATCGCCGGACAAACAGACATGGCTCGGTGGCCACTCTCCTGGCGAGATACATGGGCGCGATACGCAGATTAACATCATTCAAAAAATCAGCCCAAGCAGAACTCCGTGCGCTGGTGGTGAGCATATATAATGAGGTGGGGCTGGTGTGAATGATTTCTGGCTGCCGGGACACACTCCCGGGTCCCCGGGTCAGATGGAATGTTCGAAAGTATAAATAAACTAACGCACAAATACGCCACCGCCACCAATCATCGTGACTGAAAAGCGTATCGAATCGAGCGACGAACCACAGCCCGCGGTGGGGGGAATTCGTGTCTTTCTTCTCCCGTTTTATGTTTCCAATGGGTCGGCTCAGAAGCACGATACGATTTCGTTGGCCACTTCAAACGAGCTTCAAATGGAACCACAACAACCAAAGCAACAGAACCGAATCAGTGTGCGGCCTTCAGTTTCATTCAACTCCACTCAAGCTTCAATCGTTCACGAGAGTTGCTTTCTTGTGTTTTGGGGCGACAACAACGAGGTCTTGAGTTTAGGAAAAATCGTTGCCACGTTGTAATCTTGAACATCCGTATGACGGATTCGGTTCCGTTCCCAGCTCACCGTTCACACCTCACGCCAAGGTGTGAAGGAACAAACGCGCTAACCAAACACCGTTTGCGGGGCTGCCCCAATTAAATCATAAACTATACTTCCCAGCACAGTGTGGCGTGTGGTCGGCTGTGGTATTATATGTTCCGGCCGGTCTGGGAAAAGAGTTAAGCCTCGCGATGGTGTCAACCACGGCCAGCCTGCTAAGCCGTCAACACGCGTAACGAATCCGAGACCTTGGCTCGATTTCCAGCGCCAAATGTTGGGTATGCCAGCATCCACATACACGCTGAAGGTGCCCTCGACACGCTAAAAACAAAACGCCACCCATTCCGGGGGCCGGTGCCAAGTGCCGGTGTTCGGTTTTTCGGAGGTGGCGGATGAAGGTTTCCGTCACGAACCAACACCAAAACTTCGAAGAAAAAACGAACCCTTCCGCCAAAAACGAGGCCAACGGGCTTGGTTTGATTGGTTGTTTCGTCACCCGCAAAACAACACCATAATTCGGCGTATCTGCTTTGATCTGTTGTTGGTCTGATTGTTGATGGAAGTAGCTCGAATTTGGCTATTTTGACTCAATTAGACACGCACGCGGTCTCGTAGCTCGGCTACACGTTTTCCAAACTGTTCTGAGGCGGTAACAGAGAATGGGTCAGAAATTCTGGCCTCTTTTTTCAGTTAAGTGACGAATCCCCACAAACTCTTCTTTGAAGAAAGCAGTGGAATTATTTGCATGCAAAGATGAAAGATGAGTTGATGAGTTTGTTTTATAGGATGGCTTTCTGACATCTCGACTATATTATAAAAATATTTAGAAAAGGCTCTATAATTTAAAGATGTCGAGTCCTCGTTTTCTTGTTGTTGCAAGCAGAATCACCAAAAATAGAAAAACTGTAGGCACCACATTTCGGACCAACAATGTTGGACTGTCATGGAAATGTTGTTCATTCATTGAAACCGTCCCTTTTCCGTGTTGGCTTGGGCACAATCAATTTCCAATAAAATCGTGATAAGAATCAGCCGATCGCAACGGTAACGATCAGGTGTAAGGGCTTGGCACTGAACAAAGTACTGATAGATAGACGATACTAGCGCACGGGGAAAGGATTTTCTCGTTGATGCCTGCCCGCTGAAGGACACACACGCGAGGACCTTAGGGAATGGAGCCGAGAATTCCACGAAATCGTTTGACCCTTCGAGGAACCCTTCGAGGAGACAATTTGTCTAGCATCGAACGAACGATTTTCCATCGCGGAGTCCTCGCCACGGGCAGACAACGAGTCGCCTCCGGTCGGTAACGTTGTACCTCGTGGGCCGAGATGAGACCTCGCGATAAAGATGTTAGGTCTTGCTGGGTGAGAGATTTTTGGAAGATTGATCGGATCCGTTCGATCATCCAATTCGCTCCGTTCGGTCCTCGGCCGTATTGCAAAGTCATGCGGGGTGTTCCGATCGCGGACCGATCGGAGCGATGAGAAATAAAACTATTATTGAACCATCAGAGATTCACGCGATATCTACCTCCGGACCCTTCCATCACGCGTAACGAATCACGGCTTCGGGTTCGGCCACCAAAAAAAAAGCAAGGAAACAAAACAACGCCATCACGAAATCTAACTCAAACTGGTGTGAAAATTGAAATTTAAATATATGCATTAAGATTAGTGCCGAGCGCACGTCAATCATTGCCCAAGATGGGACCGGGAGCGTGAAAAATGCTCCGCGGAGCACTTCGGGATCTCGTCTCCGATGCTCGGCGCTGTCGAAGGATGTGCCCACGGAATGGATCGGACTCGTCGTCGATCGGGCGATGATGTGGCTACTTTTGCTTTTACGCCTCTGATGGCTGCATTTATGAATGAATTTGTTTCAGCCCGTTGGTGGCCATTCATTAAGAACGTTTAGTATTGGGCGTTGGAAGGCAACAAAACAGGATTTCAGGTGATTGAATCTATTTCTGCGGTACAAAACAGGATACCTCAGATGGTCGAAGGTATGCAAAGTTATTCCGGAACTCTGTTCTATCTTTAGCTTCAAATACGCAAATGTTCTCGTTCGGTTTTTAATACTTTTTGCAGCTGCCGGAATCTAACAAATCTAGGTCTAGGGCAAAGCACAAGAAACAGAACAAGACAGACACTTCCTCGAATGGAGTTTCCAAAAAGGACATTCGCATCACGAGATCCGCTTCAAAAGACACAGTAAATGACACGTTTACCCCAAGAGTTACCGAAGCCGACTTGGCACCGCCCAAACTGCCTTGCTAAACTCAACAATCCGCGAATCTCCGTTCGCGTTGGGTCGCAAATCCCAAAACATCTTTCGCTCCCTCTCATTCATTCGGCCAATTCGGTGATGTCGGCCGCTATCATTACCAAGCGGGCCTGATCCCTGAACCAAGCCTGAAACGGTGCGATGAAAACATCATTAACCTGGTAGCCACTAACTACCGTCTTCGGTTGGTCTGGATTTGTTTTGGTGGTCCGTCCGTCGTTTCTTTCCGCTTTCCAAGACCCACCGTTCTGTCTGGCCTCCACACACTTTAGTCGCCTCTTGGCTACCTCACATCAACACGGCCGACAAAAAAAGGACCAACTGCAGAAGTGTCATGTCGCTCAAATCACCAAACCGCAACGGAAACCACTCGCAGCGCTGAGTCAGCGGAATTGCGCTCATTTACATGATTTGGCCAGCCCATTTGATTAATCCGCACCACTCCGGTCCGAGCAACCCCCCTACGCCTTCCTCCAGTTGTTTGGATTTATTTGGGGCTGCCTTTGGAGAAACGGGAAGAAGCAGAAAAAAATACTGAAGGTCGATTAAAAATTCAAATTCTTGTCAATTTTTTTCTCTCCCAACTGTCAAGACAGCGGCCAGCAACACCGGCGGCCGAGTGGCGATCGCGGGATGTCTGCGTCCAAGTCAGATCGGTTCGTTCGGACCATTCCCGTCCCCGCGTGCATGGTGAATCATTTCACGGTAGTCATACCCACATCAGCGACAGGATTCTCGATCGACCCCAGAACCTGATCGTTCCCCAGGGCATCGGGAAATCGCGTCAAATCAAGCCCGGCCGTCAGCGGGGTGACTTGTGATAGACAAAAATTAGCCCAAACCCGAAGGCAACCCGGGTCCGGGCAGGGCCGTTTAGGGAGGACCACTTTCCGGGAGGTTTCGGTGATGGTGTTGAAAATATTAAAAATATGGCCCGCATTCCCGGGACCCGCGCCGCCACAGTCCAGAAGCTCCGGTGGCTCGTCCGTTGCTAGCTTCTCCGTGAGTTGGCTTTTATTAGTTTCATCAACCGAGCAGTTATGTCAATCTACGGTTCGTTGACGTTCAACTGACTTGTGGCACAAGAAGCATGCTACTTTTTATCGGCCTGTCAGCCGCTGGAATGCGATCGTTGGTTTGATCGTACGTCGACATACGGCAGCGCTGGATGTCCGTTGGTCGGGATGGTTTGGTTTTGGCCCGGTTCGACGATGTTTCGACTAGCCTACACGTAACGAATCGAGAATACACCCATTTCGGATACTGCAGAACTAGACACGATCCCGACGGATTTAAGGCTAGAGTTAGTGGCCTCCTTTGGAGCCACGAATTACGCAATTGCTTAGGAGCTTTTGTGTTATTCAAAGCACAACGCCTTTCACAATTGTTATGAATATTTCAGGAAATTGAAAGCTTATCTTCAAACGATAAGTTAACAGAATGTTAATAACTTTAATGACAGTTAATCTTAATAACTTTATTTGATTTTGTGCGATACACCAACAAACTACTGTTAAAATAGAATCAGGAATTTATTTGAAAACCAAAAAATCCTCATTTATTCTCCTAAATCTTTCTTATTACGTTTAAAATAATCTTCACTATATGCAATACACCTTGGTCTACATTTGTTAGAAAGTTCGAAAAGGTCCAAAAAGTTCTTTTTGAAATAGCTTTCATCACATTCTTCCTTTCGAATTCTATCACAACTATTGACTGTAGAAGCTGTTCTCGGAGCAGCCTCTTGAGTTTAGCGAATACCCAGAAGTCACTTGATTCTAAGTCAGGTGAATACGCTGGTTGCGGAACGATATGAGTCGATCTTGTGGAGCTTGTGGATCACGAAGACGTGATGCAAAAACATCACCAGGAAGATGAATCAAAAACCGTAAATCACTAAAAAAGAAAACTGTTTCCCGTTGGTTTTTGGTAACAGTAGTATGTTTCGAAAACACCAGCACATTGTTTCACGATTCAATATACGAGCTAATATCATAAATTGTTTTGTATATTTATTTCAAACCAAACCTCATTTACTTTAATTAATCTTAATAACTCAATTACCTGAAACAAAAACAGTGATTCGTGCTCAAAACGATTGATTTCCTTTGGCATCTCTTCCAATCTTTAATACGACTACAGATGTTACAGTATTCAATAAGTCTCTCTACAATTGGTCATGATTCAAACTTTAACGGGCTTAAACTAAAAATCCCATAGACGAATAACGGTGCATAATTTCCTATGCTTATTTCTAACGTTCTCTTCGTTTCTAAGCTCTCCTTAGACCAACCTAGCGCACTGACGAAACCACACGACTCCTGGGGCGGTCACTTAGTCCTACGAAGACAAAGCCGTCGGTTCCAAGTGGTTGGCTCACGCGGTGTATAATTAGCATCGTTCAACATATTGCGCCACGTGGTCGCGGCCCCGTCCACGTTCCAGCGCAGATTCTCACGCCATCAAACGCACCTCACACGCAAGGACGAGCGATTCATTGTCTACCTCCGATGTCTTCACCGGCACGAAAGCGATGGCCAAAGCCGATCATAGGCGATCGGTGTGAACCGACGCGAAAGGTGCCAAACGGTTTCGATTAACCGTTCAGTTTTAACCGTTTGACTTTGTTTCGACCATCGCCAGGCGCCAGGCCTCTGCCTTCGATCGGTGTGGCAAAGTCGCGGAAGGCAAAATTCCCACAGTCATCAAACCTTTTACGTGCACCGAAACCAAACAATCGACCGGCGCGATGGCGCTTCTTTCGAAAGTGTAGGAGGAGAAAAGCTGGCCCCAAATGTGGAACACACACCAATACTAATTCGCTGGCTTCGGAATCGGCTTCGTGTGCCAATTTTCGCACCCATTCCGGGCCGTTTTGTGATTTCTTAATTAATTGTGCTCTATAATTATTTATTAAAGGGGTCCTCCTTCTTCATTAAAATCGAACATGTGTTTCCTTTTACGAGCTCATTGGCAACTTGAATCGCCCAAGTCCTGGGGCTGGCGCTCTGGCGCACGGAAATGGTCTATGAGAAGGAGGGCCGTGTGAAGCCCAAGATGAATCGCGCACTCCGTTCCGGATCGTTGCGTGAAGCCGAAAACGGAGCTGAGCTCATCAGGGAGCAGCTGTCGACATTCGCCAGTTGATACTCCTTGGAGATGATTTTCCTCCCGGAGTAGCGTCCCAGTCTCGTGCGTTTCTCAGTCCTGCTTCATTCCAGTTGCCAGCCGAGCCAACCGTTGGAGCAATTTCGGTCGCACAGATGTGAACGGCTTGGTCTACGAATTTCGGGCCAGTCAGCCAAGTCGGCCCCTGAAGGGAGGGTGGCAGATCCAAAAATAATGGACACACGCTTTGTGTTGAGGAAAGATGACGACAAGATGATGGTTCGTGGATGGTTTTTCTGCTCCACACTTTGAACCCTCGCCAGTCCGGAGGCCGCTGTTTGCTGATGATGGAGCATTAGGCTGAGCTGGGGTGGTCTTGGGTGGTGAGAACTTTAAATTCGCCCAAAACGCTCGGTGTGATAAAAGAAAAAAAGTTGGTGCATAATGTGGCAGGAAGTCAGCCAGAAAGAATAGCAAAGTCTTAGTAAAGAAAACAGCATCGAGTTTGCTTGTTGTTGGTAGAATATTCTATGCTTCAATTCTAATGGTTTGGAGCGATGCGTAACCTTTAAAATGTTGGCACTAGATTTACCACAGCACTTTCTAACAGATCTTTTTGACTGATCGTTCAGCTTCAATTCATAGTTCCCATGCAACGTTTGCTATCCGAAATGATGTCATATGTTCTAATAGCAAAGATCTAATAAGTAGAGAATACATTTTATGAACAGGTAATGTATTTAAAATTGATTTTATGATAGCAATAGTGAGTTTTAAGGTAGACAAATGATCCCCAAGGCAGTGATGACAAGAGTGATGATCCGCAAGGCAGAGTTTGAAGTTTCCCGAGGTTTGGGGAAGAACTAGACAATCTTGTAGTTTTGTGTTTGCAATCTTGTGGCGTCTAATGTAGAGACGAAATATGCGGCACATGGCTTTCCGTCAACACCCCTAAGCGAAAGTGCCATAATGAAACTATTTTAACCATGAAAATAAGCATTCCTTTGCCGTTAAAATGAAGATTTACTAAAATTACTTCGTTGCTTGGAACGATACGGGCAAAAAGGAGCGAACTTCTGAAGGGAACTTTTTCCATGGAGAAGGGAAGGGAAAGGAAACGGGAAGGGGTTTCAGTTAAAATTGTATCGATAGAATTATCAATGTCAATGCGTCTATGACACTGACAGTTCGAAAATACACAGTAAAAGATTTCAGAAGGTGCCCTCTTTCAGTGTTTATTAATATTTTCGATATAGCCAGAATAAATAACTCATTTCTGTATGATTCTGATTTCAGAGGAACAGAAATTCAAACTTCATGGCGAAAACGACATGAAGCTGAAGTGCCACGGTTTCTCGGTACGCAAATGGTGTCGTCAAATGGGTTGTTCCAATAGCAATAAGACTACAAACACTTGGAATACACACCAGAAAATGTAGCGATGCCACTGTGTAGAAATGGTGACAAACTGTAAACAATTCAATGTTTAATTACTTAACAATGTCTGCAGATCAATTTAACTATTACAATTAATATTGTTCAACTTTTTGTCATTGTTAGGGATTGCAAGGAATAAAGAATGGAAGTCATAAGCAGTAAGCCACTTTTCCTTACGCACCAGTCATTTTGAATGGTTTCGGTAGAAATAGGAATATTTAAATAGCTCTAGCGTCATATATCAACAATGGAAACAAAACAGTAAGTAAGTAACATGGTCATTTTGTGACTTGTCCATCTGAACATTCATGCACCTGAGCGAGTCATTCGCAGGCGTGTTACACATGAGTTGTATGTCTTCTCTAGTCATTTCTCCTCTCGGATTGACCGTTAAACAATAGCGTTAGAGCTTACCATAACTGTGCATCACCTATGCTGAACTTCAACATGTCCATGAGCCAGTGCAAAAACAATATTTATTTCTTTCCTTTTGAAGCATGAATAAATGATAATATTAAATTTAACCCAAAGTTTTCGCTAGAAGGTGTATTGAAACTAGCATACAAATTCAAATTCCGCTGTTGGTTAAGAAGTTCGTTTATTTTGTCATTTAAACTTAAACTGAAAGCCCGCTAGGAAAGGAACATTATTTAAAAAACTTTAATTCGGTTAGTCTGATTAATTTGAAACCTTCAAAGTGTTATTTTAAATGAAAAGCCATTCCGTAGCATTTCACAATTTGTCCGGAACTCCTGGTCACACCACCACACCTACAGAGTCCCACCCATTCACGGCTGGCCGTAGTAAACGCACTGCTAACCCAATTTAGGGCCCGATTACGTGAAGCGTGAACCATCATCACATGTGCACGGCTCCGGGTTGCGCCACAAACTTCACACCTCGGCCACCCTCGAATCCCCGCGAATCGTTTCCGGGCCTTTCGATCCCAGATTGGATCAGATCAGGACCCTCCATGAGTGTGTTTGTGTGTTGTGATGATTTTCGCACTTTCTCACTCCAATTGACACATTTCCCGGCGAACTGCGTGCGTCTGTGCGGACGAAAGGGCAAAATGCCGCAAAAAGGGGTTACCCGGTTTCCGGTCCCACCGGTGAGCGAGATCCGGGTTTCCCCGCGGCCAGCGCGTTAAAGTGCAAAGCACGGCGACGGCGCAACGCAAATTGCGTTCCGGCGACAAAAAAAGGTGGACCGGAAAAAGGATTTTCTTGACTCCACGGTACCACAACCCTTTCGGCCCTCGGGCGAGGCCGTGAAACTGGCTGCGCAACCATTTAACGGTCGCGGTACTGATTGCTATCACACGGCCCGAAAGGATGGCCCGCCTGGGCACGGAGAGATCCGGCGAGGGTGTGAAGCCATCTCCTCGGGGGACCGGAGTCCTGATTTATCTAGCGGAACATCTTATTTTCAACCCCTTTTTTCGCTCTCATCATCAACGGGATTGGTATCGAGTTCATTTCGTAGCCTCCAGCCTCCGGGAGACGGTAACCGACCGAAGGAGGCCAGCCTGAAGGATGCGTGAATTTATGGCACCCTTTGGCCTCTGGTGGTCGCTAGACGTTAGGTCACGCAAAACTTCGGTGACCCAACGAAGAATGGAGCTCAAGCCTTTCTAGTGGACCGAAGAATTGTTGGAAAATGTTCCGAAAAACTCACATTCCAAAAACCGTGAGATCGCTGCTCCTTAGTCCCTTCAACAGTTTCGGTTCATTTCGGCCAACCCGACGCATTTGACGGTCGCTGCGTATCCGTTTTACGCTTGCAAAGTTTTCCCATCAACAGAAAAGGACACCGAGGACACCGTGGTAAATTAGAGCAATCCCAGCGAAGTGGTAACCTCTAGGCTCTAGAGTCGCGTGTGCCCCGCACGCCGGCAGTTCCGGAACCCGGCGCAGTAATTTAAATGATAATTTCATCCCCATTTACCGATTCGATTCGCCAACCTTCAGCGAAGCTTCGAACCCTTTCCGGGTTGTCTGACGGTTCCGCTGTCCCGTCCCTCGGGAGACTCGTTACATCCCGCTCGGCAGTGGCCTGGGTGCGTTGAAAAGTGGAAACCCAAATATCCTTCGCCCCCTTCGCCTGGTTGCGACCCATCCGCCGGCGACTCGGGTCACGTCAATCGAACGCTCCTAATCGTGACAGGTTGGACTCAAAACACCTACCAGCCGAGCCAGCCCGCCCCTGTGCCTGGACCCCGGACCTCTACCGACATTCTGGAGGATCGCATTAAAACTGTCACATTATTTGGATAATGAAGCTGACAAAAAACGCATCGCCGACGAACGTCGAGTGTGTCCCGATGGCAGGCAAGCCGTCTGGCCGGGTCTGGCAGGGCGCAGGGACGGAACCACTTAAATGTCTATCGGGCCGATCCGGGCTTTTAATCTATATCAATTAATCCTAACGGACATCGGGATCGGTCTGACACTACGTCCACTCCAGCCCGGGCTGTCCCGGAAAGTTGAGGCGCAACATTTTAGATCGGTTTAATCGAAGCAACTCAAATCTCCGCACCTGTCGGTCCCTGTGTCCCCGTGACACTGCCAGGCGGAACGGACGAAAAAAGGCCGTTAGGAGCACCCTGACGTTGATGCATTCAGGTTGCAGCAAGGTGCATGTTGTTGTGATCCCGTGGCCACCTCCAGTGACGGCCCAAAATGAGGCTCCCCACGAGCTTCGAAGTGGTGTAAGGTGGATTTTTGTTGTTCTAATTCCAACGCTGCTGGGGCGGAAAAAAGTAAAACCAGAACCCGGAAAGCCGCTGGCCAAAGGGAAGATGTGAAATAAAAATGAAGAACGCCCACATCGGCCATAAATACCTACGGGCCCGGCGGCCATGCACTCAATTAACAATCTCATCGGGCAGCCCGAATTTAGCAACCCGTCCGACAGGAATTGACGCGAGAGAGAGAGAGAGGGACCTAAATGGCATCCGGAGTGGCTCGTCCTGAAAATCGCCCACACGGCACCCGGGCTCGGTGTCAATCCGTTAAGTGCGACGGGATGAAATGTCAATCGAATTTAGGACTCCGGGTTGGCTGCAATTTTCGGCCGCCTCGGAGCCGACCCGGATGCCGTTGTGACAGTTTATGAGCTGCGCCGTGAGATGCGTTCGGAGCGGGCCCGAAATGCACCGGATTTGACGGTTGCCATTTTGTCAAGAATATTGACGGCAACAATTGAGTCTCGGTTGGACGCGTCGAGCCGAGTCGGGCCTTTGGATGGGTTTGATTGGTTTTGAAACAAATCTGGCCGCCTAATGTAGAGGTGGCAGACCTGGCAAAATGGATGGACCCGTGAGCATAATTTAGGCCGTTTGTTAATGTATGTTTTTTTTCTCGCTCCCGTGCTCTGTGCATCACTTGTCGGCGTTAAGCCTGCCAAATATGCCGCCCGGACGTGGTGCAAAACGAGTGATTGTCTTTGGCACCGAGAACTTCGCTGGTGACATTGCTGAAGGGTGACATTTTGATTCCGGTTTGAAGGTATTCTTCCTGCTATAACACGACCTGACACCGTCATAATGAATGTGCTCAATGCATCATCAAGTTCGTCTGTTAATTTGTGGATTCTCGGAATGTTTTCAATTACCTTTAGAAAAAATACCAAATTCAACGATTAAAACTATAAAGTTAATACAATTTCAATTATTTACGGCTTACCACCTTAATCAAGAAGCTCCCGGAATGATCATCGTGATGCACTTGGCTGTCACTGATACTTTTAAAAGTTGCCAGAAAAGATCGGGAGTCGATCGACATCGAAAACTGAAGAAACATTGACAAACTGAAGGAAACAATGACTTACAACCGCAAGTTGAAGCCATCAGAAAGCTGGCAGAGGACTTGAACCATAGCTTTAGGATCCGTTCAAAGTATTTTACATTGAGGAAGGATGATGTCACCCCGTGTTGACATCGCCAAAGACATGATTTTCATGGCTGATTCTCACCCAACATTCATCATACGCATACATACTGGAGACGAGATGACCACACAAAAATCCGTGTCGTTTCCCACCGAAAAAGAAGGTAATGCTCACGGCACTTTCGTGGTGTTTCGGCATTTCCACGGTGTGGTGCATAGTGAATTCTTGCCACAAGGTAAAAGCGGTTAACAAGGAATACTATTTGAGAGTTTTGAGACACGTAAATTAATTCGCCGAAAACGCAAGGATTTGTGGGCTAATGATTCGTGAATCTTGCGTTTCTGTTCTTCCTGTTTAATCGAATAAAAAAACAACTGAGAGGAATGCGTTTAAATAACCGAGATGAGATGTCGAAAAAATCGAATAAGGCCCTAGTGTAAATATCGAAAGTTGAGTTTCAAAAACGTTTTAAGAATCGTACAGGGTGCCTCATCATGGTGCATACTATTTAAACGTTGCATAACTCCCCCATTTTTTAGTCGATTTAAGAAATGAACAAGATTTAAGAAGAAATTCGGCAACATTAAGCACGCACAACTTTCACAGTTGAACGATTAATTTTATGTGGAACACAACAATTTAAGATTGCTGTTTTGCTGTAAATTGATTTATGACTAAAACGGCAGAAACTGATATTTTAGAACCAGGCTGTTTTCTTAAAATCGACTAACAAACAGCGGAGTTATTTCACATTTAAATTGTATGGGTCATGATGAGGCACCCTTTAACATACGTGCGTTGAAATCAATGGGGAGTCTACTATGAAGGAGAATATATCGATTTAGAGCAATAAACAGGCGTCGTCTATTTTTTAAATAATTTACGGGAATTTTTTAAAATTTAAAACCGTGTTAAATTCTCAACAACCGTTTGCCTACAATAGATCAAAGTCCATCCCCGTTCCAACGTGTCTCTGGGACAGAGTGTTACACTAATGACGACGGACGAGATGGTATGGTTTGATGCTAACCATTTCGCTCATTATCAGCCAATTAGCTGTTGCTCGCAATTAATTTCGAGTACACCACACCGCTTCTGCCGTGCCGTGGCCGATGGCTTAATTTTTGGCGTTTAATCGTAAATAGTGCGTCCCGGACAAAATAGTGCCCGGACAAAGAACAAAAGCATTCCCGACAACTGCAACGAAACATAAAAACACACGCATCGCGAATCCGCGAACTGCTGGCGGGCAATAATTGCTCCGCCCAGACCCAGACCCCAAATGTGCGCATTTTAATTGAGTTCTCAAGTGTGTGCAAATGCACGCGGTCCGGTGCACCAAGACCGCCGGTTTGGGCACGCTGGCCCCGGTTGCGGTCAATTGAAATGGTAAATGGACGAGAAAAAATGATAAATTGAGCCATTGAGCCTCGCGAGCAACGAAAAAACAACGAAACGAAACCCTTCGCCGTGGTGGTTTCGCGAGTGCACAATGCACTCGCAAAGTGCAGCCGCAGCGATGCATTTTATGTTTCTGTTGTACGCTTTTGTTTTTACGCCACACCAGGGGCCCTTCGCGCACAACGCGGTGTTAATGGGGCCGTGAGTCGTGATTGCCCGCCGGATATGACGTCCCATAAAGGAACATTTCGGCCTCTCGGCCCGTGCCTGACTGTCACGCATTGTCACGCTGCAGCCGTTTTTGCCATTTGGGCAAAAGCGAGAGTGTCGACGGGTTGAAGGCCACCGGGAGTCCTAAGGACGAAGTGTAGGCCACCGAAATCGTGAAGAACCTTGCGCCCAGTTTGAGTTGCACTGCTCGGTGATTTTAGAGCACGAACTGGGCACGTGACGAGTAATGAGCGAAGCGAGACCGTCCCGGGGATCGAATCGAAAATCCCTTAAGACGGCCAAATTGAATTCGAAACCCCCAAAAAAATAGAAGGACTAAGGACAGCTCGCTGCAAGGTATCGTAAACCATGTCGAATGATATTTATAGGCTCCGGGCCGGTTCCTGCCCATCCGATTAATTTATCCAAAGAGGGCGCATCTCCGGGACGTGTGAAACGGCGTACGTGTGGCTCACGAGGGAGATAGTCTCGCACCCAGGGCGATTATGGGTCGCGTGTCCGAGATGATGCGCGTCATTTGATGCGTTCTGGGTGCGCCTGGACGGAGAGGCAAATAAGTTACTCAGCGGAGAAACGTGCGAAAATCCGTCGCAAAAATCGTCCAGAAGGAGTCGAGATCGTCCGAGTGACTTTCGCAATGTAGTTGCAACGTTGGGCGTACGAAATGATGATTTATGGACGAAGGAACAAGTCCGCATAAGTGAATTACTCACCGGGAACCAGAGTTGCGTCGATTTTTCTTGCCTACTAATTCCCTGGACGCGACAGCTAGACAATCCAGAGGCCAGAGCAAGGAGCCAATCGGAAGACGGCCCTGCGTTGGCAACTCATCAATAGGTAAAGCTAATAAATCAACAATAACGGCGACACGGCCGTTTTGGGTGTGATTTGATGCACTCAGACGATGAAGTGAGCGAACGAATTTACATTCGTCGGGAGAATTTTCGTAATGGAATTAGATTGCTTCTCGATTGCTGAAGACACCGGAGATCTACCCTTCTGTGCATGTGGCATGTGGCCCAGTGGCAGGCAGCATAACTCTGCCTCACGGACAATTACAAAACCATCCAACGAATTTCGAGTTGTCTCGAAAATTCTAAAGGAGCTGAGGCAACTCTGGGAACAGCTGTAGAAAAATCACGTTTGGATTATGTGAACAGTAACTCGTAATGGAACACGGCAAAAGCTATTAAATACCAGGCTGTTCAATATGTTTTGAGCTTCAATGACAAGGGACGCTGCTGCTGACCTAATTTTTTGTTCTGTTGTTACACTCTTCATATGAACGTATGAGAAGTTTCGTTTCAATCTGTCTCTTAATTTTTTTTACAAGCCATTTTTATCGACATGTCACAGTATTTATACAACGGAAAAAAATCAAGTATCGTGCAGTGATTAAATTTTTTGTTGGAGTATAAAAGCAAAAGAAATTTATGGACGAATTCTGAAAGTATATAAAAACCCTTCGTCTTCAATTAGTACAGTAGAAAGATTGCCTGTTGAATTTAAACGTATTCGACGATCGATTCACGTCAAAGACGCCCAAAAGCAGTAACATCACCTGAAATCGTAGGAAAAATACAGAATATCGTATTGGAAAATCGTCTTATGACCAAAAAAGATTTAGTACAAGGCTTAGGCATCTCATTTAGCATTATTATCATTATTTAGACTGAAGTATTGGGTTTCAGAAAGCTGATTTGGCCCCTAGCGACTTCCATCTGTTTCCAGACCTAATACAATTCATTCGGGAAAAGCGTTTTTCATCAAACGATGAGGACATAACCGATGTGGAAACATATTTTGCAGCACTTCCAGGTTCTCGAATTTCAGTTTCTGGGATGGGATTCATAAATTAGAATCTCGTTGGAATAAGTGCATTGATGTTCAGGGAGACTATACTGAATAATAAGGTGTATTCCAAATCCATTCCGTTTCAAAAATTCTGTTTTTTATCGATGCACAACACTTTTGGAACAACCCAGTACATTATCAAAGTAATTTCGGAGCGAACAGATTTCGGTGTCAAAGATTGTAGAACACATTGGCCGGGGTCTGGCAACATTCTAACGTCTAGCCATTATTGTTTATTTCCAATCACGATTCGCACTCGTTTACAGCTGTTACTAACCTTTGTTTATCGATCTTTCGACACCTTTGCTCTATTTTACAACGAAACTGCGCCCTCTTCGATACACTGGGTGGCCCAAAGTAAATCCCAACCTAATCGTGCCAACAAACTGGCCAACGAAACGTAGCCAACGCATCTATGCTCTATGACCGTACGGTAATTATGCTCGGACTCGGATGAAATAAATAGAACCTGAGCTCAAGCTCGAGTTTATGTACACCGCGTTCCGCGTATCTACACTGGGTCGTCCGCCTCGGGTTAGTTGGAGGGACTCCTCGACGTCGAGGCCGGTGCTGAGCCGGCAGCCGGCGGTGAGAGCTGCTGCGGATGCTGCGAGTGCTGTGGCGGAATCTGGTACGGACTGTAGCGGCTCAGGTGGCGGGTCCGCAGGTCGTTGGGTGAGGGTGATCCGGCCCCGGGCGACGGCGTCGAACTGGTGGGTGGTGGGTGATGGTGTGCCGATGCTGGAGGTGGCGTTCGCGAGGTCCCGACGGAGGTGGCAGCCGCCAGCGATGCCGTTTGCTGTAGAAATCCGTGCGGAAGTTGAGGTGGCCACTGACCACCGGTCGCTTGCCAGAGGCCCAGGTTGAGGGCGCCAAGGCCGGCCGGAGGCCGTTGGTACATCTGAGGCAGCAGCAACTCACTGTACGGCGAACGGCCCCACAGCTGCAGGTGTTGGCGGGCCTTCTCGATGAGCGCCGCTTGCGACCCGTCCGGATCCTGGTGGTTGGACGCGAACTGGGCCATCGCAATCGGATCCGGAAAGAGGCGCATCGGGGAGCGAAGGTGCTGCTCCAGCAGCATCGCATCCATTGGATCCCTGCGTACGATACGGAAAACATAAAGCAACGACCGAAATTTTTTGAGCAAGTCTTGAAATAGTTGAGAACAGGAATCGTATTTGAAATTCCGGCTTTCGAACCTTTTTATTATATTGTTTTTTCTTTAAACTTTAAGCCGTTTATCCCAAGAATTGTATTCTTTTCGACATCGATCCTTTGGAACGCCCAACCCGTCTGGCACATAGTCAGCAGCATGATCATCATCAGCGTCATCATCATTATGGTTGCCAGCTAATCTCCGCCTCCGCTGCCTACAAACTGTGGCCACTCTCCTCCTGGCGGCCAAAAATGTGGGCTGCCACCTTCGCCCCACATCGGCACAAGGATCGGCCGGGTCCCGATCGGGGAAACGATCGGTTATTAAATAACTATAAACTTCGCTTCATTTTCAATTTCACACGACCATAAACCAATTCACGTGATCGCTTCGTACCCGCGTGCTCGGTCCCCACATTTCCCACCAAACCTGGAATCGCGGTGCCAGATGAAAGGAAGCCCTCGACGGTGATGGCAAAACCGAAAACACGGCGCCGGCGGAGCCTGCGCGAAGATTGGCTGCTTGGAAGGGAACCCAAAGGAGGCAAAGCTAAAGAAAACAATACATTCACGTCACGAGTCGCGTAGAGGGTAGCATCGATGCTTCTCCAGCAGCTTCTTCCAGCCAGGAGGCTCCAAAGAGGCTCGCAATGATCGCAAGTGACCCACCCACCAACCAACCGGTTGGCCGATTCCGCGTTGGCCAAAGAGAAACTCCCGTGCTGCTGCAGTCGGCGGTCACGAAATGGGATCGATTCCCTGAAACCGGCCAGCGAGAGAGGGAGCGAGAAGGAGAGCAGTCTGTGGGTCCTCGGGGCTTCGGTGTGCCGCCCTGTAATTTTCGTTTGCCGCCCTGGTGATGATATTAGCCCGAAGGGCTGTTCGCTCCTTTTTGATTGTCCGTCGCGTTCCGGGACAGGGACCTGGAGTCCCAGCACTCCGACCAGTCTCGGCCACGGACTGCAGCCCGCGACGGGACTCCGGACAGAAGGAGCAACTGCGGGGTCCCGGGCCCCGAAAAGATTCCTTCACACCTCGCGCACAACAAATTAGAGCCTTCAATTATTAGCTGCTATCATCGGGTGTAATTATGAAAAATCTGACCACGAGGTGAGGGATTCGTTTTGTTTTTGCTCTTCTGCTTCTTCTTCTTCTTCTTGGTTTTTTTGCTCCTTTCTTCATCGATCATTCCGCTGGCTGTGTGAGCGAATGGCCACAAAAAGCGAAGATGATGGACAGGTTTCGGATTTCTCGTCGAACGCACCGAATCGGCGTTCGGCGGGCCCTTTTGCCGACCGGGTGCTGCCGGACTGCCAAAGTGATTCTTGACCCCCCATCCCAGCCCCACGCAAGCCCCCTTTTACCGATTCTTTTCACTTTCCCTTATCACGATGCACTTTAACTGCTAATCAACTGCAACCGCGCCGACTTGCCCCGGCACTCGACTGCGCGACGGCAAAAAGGAAGCAATTCCCGGGGCCCAGGTTGAGTGTTGGCGTGCGGTCTTTAATTTCGTCGATTTTACCGATTTGTTGCCGCCCTTTGGAGTCGCGATTTGGCAAAAAACCGCGCCTTCAGCAGCAACCGGAGTAGCTGGCCTTATGCAACGTTACCCATTACGACATGAAAGGTAATTTAATTGGTTCAATTACGGATCGGACGGGGGCTGAAATGGAGTGCCAGCCTCCAACGGTGTGAGTCATCCGGTGGGGAACTCGTAGCAAAACGGACCTGGACAATTGTTGGACGTTTGTTACGCGCGTGACTAAGCCGCGAAGTGGTGACGTGTCAATCCGTAAACAATTGGCTTTAAAATAATCGATTGGATCGTGAGGAGAAAGTAACTTCAGTTTCTGCTGTTTTACAGAATAAGTTTAAACAATTCAATAGGATCAACTTTTTTTGAAAAAATATTGAGTGTATAAAATATCGGTTAGTGTTTTATATGTTTTGTGATCTATTTAACAGTCTCTCGCACGATCACCGGTAAGAGCATAAATTCATAGCTTCAAACTAACATCGGAACCGATTTAAACGCATTTATCATTTTTGTTCTATTTATTTTTAACGAAACAAAGCTTATCATTTAAACATTTGAACTACATGTGAAAATATGGCTGTATCTGTTTTTGAAATCGCACTTTTAAGCTGCTGAATGTTAGTTGAACATTTTGAGAGTTAAACTATGACGAAGTGTCGTTTTTTGATTGAATGCCGTGTACTGGCGCAGCCATAGGTGAATTTGAGTGGAGCGAACCAAAGTTTATTTTGAAGATATTTAGCCTTTATTTTCTACATCATTTTCCATCACTTTGCTTGGTACAAAATGTATCTCGATAACGTGACATCAATCAAAAGATGTCAGGTCCCTTCGGTGCCCTACCTTGTTTTCAAAAAATATTTTTAAAGCGATTTGCTTAAAAAAAACATAGTTTTGGGAAAAATTACTCTTGTTAAATGAATTGTTAAAAGGACTTAACTCAATAGGACTATGAAAAGTTAAACTCAGCAATAAAAAAATGCAACTATATTATGATCCAGAGATGCAGAAAGAGTTTCCATGAAATTTGCGAGTGAGCGTCGTGTTGAATAGAAAGTTGGTCAAAACTTGATGCAAGAAGTAATCATTCGGCGTCTCTTTGGTTAAGATTTTATCCTACTACAGGATATTGCATCATTCCACAAGTCCCAAAATAATGATACTGAGGTGTTGGACTATACACATTACATTTACATACATTAAAAAATGAATCAACGGAAAACTAAATTAAAATAATGTTATAAAATTTTGAACTCTGTGCATTTACCAGATAACTTGTTGTTCTAATTTAAATTTGACTGTATCATTAATAATATAAACTAGCCATCGCTTAAGTTAATCACTTTACCATTTGGGTTCTTCCAATCATTGATAAACGCAGAAAGATTGTGAGCAAGACTTCAAAAATGTCACTACAATATAAGCGATTGATGTACCGTGCCCCACCTAGCACCGCCAATCGCAGGACGAAAATATGTCTCCCGACTGCAACCGTCAATCGGCGTGTGGTGGATGCATTAATATGCATTTAAGGTAAGGAAATGGGAATTCCTTCCCCCGCGGCGAGAACGGCGTGGAGAACAAGAGTGAAAAATATGATCGATGTTCGCGGTGCACAGGTTGATCGGCGACATTAGAATGGTGGCCACCGGCGGCCGACGATTGGCAGGTGAATGGCGAGGCCAAAAAGGTGGCAGTCCCGCTCCGGAGGAGTCCTGTGGGCCCTGCGCATCAATCTTCTTAACGGAAACAATGCAGCGTCGTCGTCCTGGATGTTGCCAGGGCCACGGTTCAAGAATCGAAGGTGACGCGAAACGGCACCACCTTCGGCTTAAAGAAATCGCTCGGGGGCAAGTTCGCCGGGACGATCTGCGACTCAATGTCTGGCGCAGCTCAACGGGGCGACAGCGAGACTGACCGTGAAGAGGTTCCGTGACAAACGAAGGAGCGGCCCTTCCCCGGACCAACCGCCCGGGAGTCATAAATTACCCAGCCGCACGGCATGTTACGCTTTGCGTCTCTCGAAGTTCATCAATTTCGTGTAAATTACTACGCAACGTGCCGCGCGTCCGAGGCAACCGAAATGCGCCCAGTTCATCCTCATTCTGCCCCCCCGAAAAAGGGCCTCCGGCGGCCGTGTTCTCCCGTCTCCCGACGATGGTCACCCGGCCGGGCCTTCCGCCGGAGGTGTTGTAAGGATTTTATCAATCATTACGACCGGACGACGGACGGGCGCATCGCTACGGTTTTTATGCTTCGTTTTATGCTGGGCCGCAGCACCAGAGCAGAGTGCAGAAAGGCTTCAAAGGCGGTTTCGCAAAAGGCGGCAATCAGCGGCCACTCCGGCGGCGCAGGATTTCCTGTGCGACGCGCGAGAAGGAGATTGAAACGGCTCCGGACCGGACCGGGCTCCGGAGCCCGGAGGCTGGTCCGGTGCGCAGTTGTCGGAATAATTACGACCACTTTTAACAGTCATTTAGCTCCGTTTGCGCTTGCGCAACGCCGCGGCTTTGCGAAGGTGCCGAATGTTGCCGCTCTGTAATCAACACTTTAGTGAAACGAAAACGCGGAATCCTTCGGTCGTCTCGGTCGTGGCGGGGTCTCATGCGGTCGGCGGGATCTGGGCGTCCGGTGTCTTGCCATTTTTCCATCTCAATCTCGTACCGTCGGAAGATGGTGCTGAGCTGCTACTAGGAAGTAGCCCTTCCGTCGTGGCGCGCAGTTTCTCATTGTGCACGAGATGATTGTATATTTCTTGCACTAAATAATGTTCCGTCAGCCTTTTTTAAAAGATTGTTTTGTTAAAATAGTAGAAAAATTGATAACAGTGTGCTGAACCCTTATTCTCTATTTAATCTTCAACTTTCGTAATGTTTTTATCAAAACTTTAGTATGCGGGGAATCGGTAAAAAACTTGTTTTTTTTTTAGTTTTTCTTCATGTTACAACTTTTACAATGCAACCCAGTTGTAATTCTAACTAATTTTAATAAAAACTGCGAGATTTGTTTAAAACAGCTGTCTATCATCATCAACCAGGAACTTAGCGAAAAATTTGCCGAGATGAAATATCGTGGAGTTATTTTGGATGCTAGAATGAACAAGTTGAACAAGTCGAAAAAGAATAGTAATAGTCTTACGACACTTCTATTGTTGTGCCTCTTTTTTTCCTTGGAAACCAAACACAGCTTCAGAGGTTACAGAGGCTGCAAACCCGAATTATGAAACTAAATCTGACTTGTGGCCAGTCCACTTCATCGATTGTCATCTTGTCCTTCAAAAACTGACGCATTTGTCACAGTATTCAAAGCATAATAGATAAGTAATACTATTTCAGGTGCTTTATAATCATTACACCTGGAATTTGCATATTTACGATTTACGTCATCTTGGCATCGGTTTGGTTCAGCGTCGGCACCGAAATACTTACATGCCCGAATAGCTGAAACGTAGATAGAATTACATTTTTTAAATTTTTTCCATGAATAGGAACACAGCGAGCGGATAGATCAATGGTTGAGTTAGAACGTTGGGAACTAACCGAGGCTCACGTATTACAATATGAATTATAAGACGAACAATGTGTGAATCAAACATACTCGATAGAAACTTGAAGGATACCCTTTGTACTATGTGCGCAACAAAGTCAGAGAACCTTGGCAGGGTTTTGAAAATGTGAGAAAACCCCGATCGAAATCGATTATTAACGATCGGGCAGGAACGCCACCGATCGGAGTAATTAAGTTAACATTTCAGTGCGTCATAAATCATTCGAAATCGAACCGGGGCCGGACGAGGTCCGTGCTCGTATCTCCAGGCGTTACCTCTTATACCGTTTGTTAATTCAAAAACTTGAGGGAAAAAATCGTCCGTCGAGACCGAAAACGTCCGTAGGTTTGGGTGTCTTTGGCGCCGCCTAATGAAATGGATACGGCGAGGGTCAGCATTCTAGCTTCGCTCTCAGCAACATAAATCATTAAATTAACACCATCCGAAAGTCAACACCAGCGAAAAAGGAAAGCAGGGCCCAGTAAGGGGCCGTGTGGCCGAAGAATCGGAGACCGGGGAGCTTACCTATCGAAGTCGGTCAACCGCGACGAATCCCGGAATCCTTTGGCGAACGGGTTGGAATCGATTTTCAGCTTCGTGATCAGCTGATTCTGGTACGCCGTCACCGCGGTGAAGACGGTCTCCGGAAAGACGTACGTTTTGTGGTCCACCTCCTGCAGCTCCTTGGGCGAGCAGGGAGCGGTCTGTCCCGGCCCTAGTCGGACCAGATGAATCCGAGGTTGGTAGCGATGCATCGAGTTGAGTACAATCTGCAGCGAAAGGTTTTGAGGTATTATTATCGTTATTTTAATATAAAGTGCCGAAATCACATTCATGGAAACTTTTCCAATTTCTGATTACTTTCGCCGTTCGCCAATCAGGTAGTGAGAGGAAAAGTTTTACATTTTCTCAATTTTCCACCTTAAGGCGACTTCCTGTAAATTGCGGCTCGAGTCCGGACCAACACCCAGCGTCCAGATATTCACAGCGTGGCCATAATTTTCACGGAGCCCCCCAAAAGTTGCGAGGCGCATCACTCCATTCACGCAGAGTGGATCCGGAATCCTGAAAGTTTAATGCGCAGTAAACAACTCAACACAAACGCCAGCAGCAGAGGAACCGGAAAGGTGGTCGTGTGTCTGTGTGGGTTTCGCACTCGCGGGTGGTGGTGGGGCTCGGTACACCCGTTCGAGAAGGAGTGCACAATATTTCACCGACCCCGCAACCGGGGCAAAAGCGAACTGGGAAGAAGCGAGCCCGCCCTATACAGCATCCGCAGGCATCTCGGCCCCAGATACACCAACACGCCAAACGGTCACGGTTGCACAAACACGACGAAAGGCGAAAATATTATATTCCGGAGACGAAAGGGCCATGAATTTGACATCCCCGGACCCGGGCAGCATTCCCGGGCCGCACTCCGAACGCAGCCCTGGGCAGCGGAACCCCGACGACGATGATGACGACGACGACGACGGCCGGAGAATAAACCATTTGCAAGAGGAATGGCAATCCATAAATTATGATTTGATGAAATTGATATCGTTCCCACGAGAGAGAGAGAGTAGGACGATGGATCCGATCGAAAGGCTGCTCGAAACACCGCCGAGTGTGGCGAAAAATGGCGGATGACGCGCCGAGACCAAGACCGACTCCTTCCAATTCCCGGTCGCTTCAGAAGCACTTTCCGTGCACGACACGACCGAAGATATCAATAATAAAGATATGGCCACGAAAAATCAATATCTGAGGCTGGCACCGAGCACCGACCGAGGCCGAGTCGGTCGATGAAAGTGTTTAACCGGAAAGCAACCGGGTCCGCTTTTAAAGACTGGTGCCGATACGGGCTACGGACATCTTGGGCGAAAGCGATCGGAATCGATTCCGCTTTCCGTCGTCGTCGGCAAACAACAAAATTCCGGGCGAGATGGCAAAAAGACGGACACTGAAATCCTGGTGGTCGCGTGGAAGACACGCTCCAATAGACTCACTGCGCCGTTGCAACAGCCATTCCACGTTCGGCGGAGGGGAACGGGGGGACACTCCAGCTCCCGCTCGGCACTCGGAGCTCGACAGCGGAGATAACCCACATAATTTATGGAGGATGTTTTATGGAGACATTTACCCGGTAATTAGTTGCGAGGCGCGACCGGTGTAGCTGCCAGCCAGCCAGCAACGGTAGCAGTGTTTGCAAATGGCCTGGACGCAAGTGTTGGAGATCTACCGATCTACCCCAGCGACAGCACTAATCAACGTAATTTATCGACACGTTCGAATCCACGGCACTCCACGGAAGTGCTTACAGCATGGACCTGGCCCGTAGGTTCAGGTTTGCCATGGAAGCGCCATCTGGGGGTCCGGGAGAACATTAGTAAAACTGGAGTCGATTGCTCCAACCGGGCTGGGGAGCCGTGAGGACGCAGCTGGGGAGCCGTAACTGGGGATAGTTTTGGATACCGACCCATACAAATCAATCAGTCCAGGTCGCTCTCGGATAATTCTTCAAATATTAAGGAGTTCTACCCAAGCCCAGCAGGTCGTAGCGGCAAAGGGGTACTGCAGGCCACTCCATCGAACGCCCCTCGTGCCCCAAGTACTTCCTGGTGGGCGAAGAAAAACTGCTCACCAGCAGCAGGAACAGGAAACCCATCACACTTCAACAGCTTTCCAGCGTTCGCCGAGGCTGGCCGAGGTCGGCAGCAGCAGTGATGTTTCGTACCTAATTTATCAAGCTAACACCTCGCCACCATCACGCCCGGGCCCGGTGGGTGGGTGGGTGGGTAGGTTGCCATTTTTATGCTAAGCACCCTACCCAGCACATCCGGCCATGCGCGTCCTGGTTCACTACGGACACGAAACGCACACCACCACCATCGAGCTTCGGCCGAAGACATGCGCGTTTTATCAGGTCTTTCAAATTTACGCCTCCATTACACCCACCCCAGGAGGGTGGCCAGGAGTCCTGGAGTCCTTCACCAACACCACAGCCGGGTGGCCGGGAGCGCACACCACTACACGCGCGGAGACTTGCTGCGTGTTGGTGGTGCCGCCATGTTGCCAGGACAACCGCCCCACATCGCACAACGACGACGACCAGGATTAGTTTCCGTCGCTCGTCCTGACGTCGTCGGCTGGTAGTGGTAGTGGCCGAGTGCCCGAGCACTACCACCAGCGCCAGGACCCGTGGTCCGGCGGGCAGGCCACGGGAGCCAGGGACTCAAGTCGACGACAAATCGATTCTTCTAACAGCTTTTCACAGCTCGTCTCGCCTTCGCTCGTTCGTTTTCGGCACGGTTCAGTGGCTCGGAACGCCATCACCGGGTTTTCTGCTGCCTTTCCGCACGCCACGCTCGTTCCCGGGTCACGTACCAACGGGGGAGGGGGAAGGTGGTGCCCCACCCCACCGGTGGGGGATAAACCGCAAGGGTGGGCCACGCGGAGCAGATGCTCGGGATTTGGGATCGATGCTCCTAGCTCGAGCTATCTTTCGCAGACAATATTTAACTTTATCCCCTTCGCCGAGGTCCTTCCCGTTATCCGAAAATTGGCCACACGCAGGGGCACCTACCCGGTGGGGGTGGTCCCACCCGGTTGGCGTGTGCAGAACTTGTCAGCATATAGAGCGGTTCATTTTCAACATTCTTAATTACAAGTTTTATCTTATCGTCGCTCCGAGGCGGTCCGCAGGCGTCGGAGGACCTCGGAAGTTTGGTCTCGGTCGGCGAGAGACCAAACTTTGCACCACCGAGGACACTTATCAGCAGACGGGAATCCTGGGGTGGCTTTCGACCTGTCAGCCTTGCCCGAGCCCGAGCAAACGGGAGTATTCAGCACTTCACCCGGGCGTAGAGGTTTCGCAACTAATAATTCGACACGCTCTGGGGAGGCTCGGCGTGTTAACGGGGCGCTTAGAGATAAAACTGGTGTCGAGGATTTTTCTTCCAGAAACGACAGTAAGTTCGACAAGTTATGGCGCCAACCACCAGGCCACTTCTTGTTGGTCGGGCAACTTTCTGGGGGTGTTAAAAATGAGAGTTTAGTTGCAGTGTGCAATCGATGAGAAGTTCAAAAGATGTTAGAAAGCAAGCGTTCAGCATTATTTTAATGAGTCGAGGATGTGATTAGCGGCATTACAACAACATGATTGTGTATAGGAATCTTAGTACGATACGATTGAAGAAAACTAATAATGTAAAATTGTACAAATAATACAAAAATACAGATTCGATGACTTCAACATTTGATGAAAAACGCTTTCCACAAATGAAATTTTTTAGGTCTTGAAACAGGAAACAGTAAGAAGACTCAGATTGAGATGCCTAGGGCTTCTACTAAAACTCGACGATGTTCCAATATCCTGTATTTTTTCTACTAATTCAGCTGTTGCTACTGTTTTTGGACATCGTTGACATGGATCATCTTCACGGCCGATAAGACCTCGTTTGAATTCAGCAACCCATATTTTTGAACAGCCTCGTAATTTAAAAATATCTGAGTATTTCAAGCAGACAAAGTGAATTCTATGACATCTCCATTAACTCCCGAAAGAAATCTCTATAATGAAACAGTTCTTGTAATAGGGATGAACTAACAATACATTGGTTCAATGTAAATAAGTTCTTTACAAATGTGTTGAAAATCCACAATCATAGTGAGTTAGCAAAATCACGTAGAATTCCTCGCTCGCTGATTTGTTGCATTCTCAAACACTTTCGCCATCGTTTTACTGATAATCAATCAAAATGCAGTGCTTAACATAAGAAGAGCCGTAGCTCGAAATGGTCAGAATGTCGCCACAAAGGTAAAAATATCCCAGTCTTGTGTATAAATAGTGACAAAACAACAGAATATAGACGAAAAAATAAGTAAGGGAAAATAACATATAAACCAACAGATAAGAGAAATAAAGCTCGCTAAAAGTTATGTGATTCGGCCAAAGCTATGCAGAGTAATCAAATAAGTCAACAGTTCATATCTCCAAGTTCGAGAAATCAATAAGGTTACGTCCAAAATTGCTAACAATAATAACTATTTTAAGTGTTGTTCTGGTTTTGCTTAGCCACTTGCGATTATGTAAAGGTACCTCAGAAGCAGTATGCAGACATCAACAAACATGCTGCTGAAAGACTGTAGTTCTCCAAACGACCCAAAACTTAAAACAGTTTAAAAGATATTGAACCATCGGGAATCTCAGTCTTAGATAATCTATAGGCCAAGTAAATATTGAATTAGTTTTCTTCAAAGTGTGTGATAAAGCTTCGAAACAAGTGACCGCAGTGCTTAGTGCAAAAGCTGTTAGAAGAACGTGATGCGAATATGACGCCAAATTGTCCCTTTCCATGATGAATTGGTCTTGGTTTGAACATTATTTTTAAATTAAATACATGGGTTCTTTTCTCGCAATTGCTTTACAAAGTACCTCGGCGCTACCAATAACTCCATATGGAAATATGGTTTCTGTTTCGCTGTCCGAAAAACGACCCACAAACGGTCGGAATGCTCTCGCTGTCCGCCGACTTCGCCGATATGAGGCCGCCCAAGTCCAAAAAGACACACACGCGCACACCCATGGTGCGGTTTTCGGTTACTTCGGACAAGCTCCCCACCGGGCCAACCCCACTTCCCGGTCTCGGTCGCCCCTGTGGACCGCGGCTATTTTAAGCAAAAGCAAGGCCAGGCCACGGACCAGCCGCGGACTGAACGCGAAATGGAACGCTGGAGCGCCACGGGCGGTCCTGAATGCGACCCCGGGCTCCATCGGTGGCAGCTCCTGGCCGTCTCTCGCGACACCTGGACCGTGACACAAACGCGTAAGCAACGCGGCCACGTTCGATGAAGCTGCACACGGGGTAGCAGTATCAAATGTCTTTCGCTTTCTACCCCCGGGTCGGGTTCTAGACACTATGCTCTGGGCTCGTTCGGTGGTCATTTTAAGCCCCACGCACCCAGTTTTGGCGAGGTCACGCCGGCTGAGCTTTGCAATAGGTAAAATGGTGACACCACATCTTAAAGCTTTTTATTGAAACTATCCGACGGATCCGATCGTCTCGAGCAAGACTCTGTCACGGGGCCCTTTCTTCGGTAGCCTCACTCGTCAGAAAGTTGTCCTCACTCCTGGCGTCCACAGTGCGCCCGGCGTGGTCATTAAAAGCCTTGCGCAGATCGCAAGTAATCATAATACTTTATTATTTCATAATTTAATAAGCAATATTTCACTGTCCCAATGGAACTGGTTTGCACTAGGCACTTCACAAGCCACGTTCACTTCCAACCCCGGCACCCCGGGACGCTGGTCGGTAGCAATCCGAGTATCCGAGCGTCTCAACTGCAGCCTGCGCTGGGCGAGATTAATTAAGTGTTTCCGATAACGATCTGCAAATTATGCAACTCCGACTCTCCGGTCTTCGGTGTCCACGGCCGGACACCGGGCTGTAATGGTTCTTTTTGTTCCGTTTCTATACCGGGTCGAGCCAATCGAGCATCGACACCTCACGAGACATCGACACTTGTGCGGACGTCGATCAATTGCGCGGTCGCGCGGATGTACGGCTGTCAACGCGCCCGCCCAAGACCGGATTTCGAATGGAGTCATAATTTTCCATCGATTGCGTAGCTCGCCAGATTAGTTCTGGGATCCCGGCCCTTGCCGGAATGTCATTCCGCTGGCCGGTTAGAGGGCTAATTGAGAGAGCTCGCTCGATAATCAACTCGCGACCGCCGGTACACCTGGGTCGGTGGGTAATTAATGTGCAGCCGGTTTTCTGTCCCCACCGCGGGTTGCCCAACGAGGCCAGGATGGTGGGCCGCAGACCTCAAGAGGAACTTTAGCTCTCGCTCCCCGGCGCGCGTGAATTGGCGTTTTGGTATTCCGAACCTCACCACCTCAATTTGGCTGAAGGCGAAATTATTCAAATCAGCGGCCTATTTGCACTTCTTTTCGACCGACCGACCGGTCCCATCAGCCGTGAATTCGTGAAAGTGATAAGGTGTCAAAATATCACACTCAACTCGACTATCAATACCTACCGGGCGCGGCCACCGACTCCGGCCAATATGGCCGTCCGCCATTAATAATTCATCCAACCGACGAAATAATAGTAAATTATGTACCGTCCGCCGTGGCCGTGGGCCGACCGAAAACATAAAACTGGGGGGCTAGTGTGGGGCTCGTAAAAAAAGCGGCGGAAATACAGCACAAACTACCGAAGGTCCTGGTCCCGAAGTCCAACCTGCAGAGGACTTGCGGCCGAGAGGCACTACATGGGTTCACGCGAGGCGAAAGGTGCGAATGTGTTAGGTCGACGAAATAATCACGAAATTAGGATTATGCAAATCCTCTCCGTTGTGGTTCGTGCTCCGCTTCGTGCTTGCTCCTTCGTCCGTCCGTCCGTCCCTCTGCCCAATGTCCAATGGCACTCATGCGTCCTTTGCCGACTTTGATCGCTTGATCCTTCAGAAAGTTCGAAGGAAGAAGCCAACGGCCACCAAGAACATGGGAAAAGCGATACTCCATTACGCGCGTCAGGATTATGAACCCCCGGGCCATTTGCGGGGCACGTGTACGGCAACTCGGCGGGACCGGGCAGCCATCTAGCGGCGGCCTCCTCTGGAGCAATGAAGGTGTCAAATGGAAAAGCGTCGTAAAGTGTTCGAGTTACGATCATTGACACTTTCCTGGCCACACCGGGGAAGGGTCTTAGCACCAAGAGGCAGGAGCGCTCCAGGAGAAACCCTCACGAAAATGTATTAATTAGGTATAACTTATGGGCAGCCCGCTTTAATTGTCTCCATAATTTCTACGGAGCTTTTCCTTCGCGCCATTCGTTCTCGGCGGGTCTCGCTTTTTTTTCGGGTCGCCCAATTGGCTAGCGATTGGCGGACCACCGCTGGCTTTTCCCCGGCTCACGTGCCGTGAATCGGGCGGGTCGTGGCCACAAAACGGGAAGGTATCCCCTCGACAGCCACACACGCTGGCGAGCTGGCCACGTGAGGAGTGGGAAAAATTACGATTATTGGAAAATTATGGAAATGGGCTAGCGACGACGGCACGGGGCCACAGCCAGTTTGGCGCTTGGCTCCCGATGGCCGGGCTTAGGCTTTCGGGCGAAGGGCACACTTTAACGTTGGCGTTGGGACTTGCACTTGAGACGCTTGGCGCTTTGGCAGTTGGTTAAAAACTTACTTCCATGCTCAATTTAAAGTTAAACGTTGGGAGGGACAAGCGAGAACAAGATTCGGTTGATAATGGTTCTTAAGGTTCTGCCACAAAGCAGTGAGTCGAGGTCAAACAAGCATATTATTATTATTTGGGGATTTGCATTGTTAAATGTTTCTGGAACTGTTCGCCACATTCAATTGATAATTGTTTGTGAGATTTCAAGTTCAGCATTATGGTTCTGAGACATAGCGGAACATAACACTACTTTTGGCGCAAAAGGCAATGGAGATAGTTATGGAAGGTTCTACTTTACAACACCATATCCTTTATTGGAATAGATCAAGTGTAGGGATTTTAAACTTCATTCTGTAAATTGTAAATATTTAGCAAAAACTTTGACATTTACGAAATGGGACGCTTTACTCTTGCAGAAAATGGGGAAATAATAAAAAATTATTTTCAAAGTAGTGCAGACGTCGTGCAAGAGAAGCCAATGCACCCACAATGAATGACTATTGGTCGGGTAGCATCATCGGCTCATTTTTCTTCGAAAATGAAGAAGAAACCATCCATGGCCTTGGCTACCAAGAAATATTATCTGATTGGTTCTTCGGTGAAATTCAAAAATTGGACGACATTTAGTTTCAAATTCAAACACTAGATGGAACACCCTAATTAAATTCAATCTTCATCAATTTTAATTTTAATTTTCAACATATAACCATTTTTCATCATTTATTGATTTTAATATGACCCTTAGTCGGTGTCGTGATGTTTTTGCTTTCATGCCTTCTTAGTAAATGTTTCGTCCTTGTTACTGTTTTCTATGTCTTTCCTTTAAATACAGGTTACCAGCTTCTGGGTTGCCATTCGTCAGTTGTGATTAGTTTTCGTAATAAGTGCTAAGTTAAGTTGTTTATTGTCAATTAGGCTAAGTTCCCCGTTGACTGTTTTGTATAATTAAATAAATAAATGAATAAATAAATGAACAATAATTCCGTCATGATAGTAATTCCTGCACTTGACGCTCGCCACATCAAAAAACTCTGGAACTCCTTAACTTCAACAAGAAGAACTTAGAGATTTCCTTCGATTCGAGTTTAATTTTTCAAAAGATTTAACGATTTTAAGACTTAAGATTGGGAGAAAATATATTTCCATCTGCTTTGAGGGTATAGTTCCGTAGACAAAAGTTTGAATAAGGTGTCAAAGCTTAAAATATGACAATGGAACTCAAACTACTATTCAGATAAGCATGTTGAATGCTATCTCGCTGTGGCCACCCAGTTGACTGCCGAAGTCCCAAAGTGTCAAATGGATGATTAAAATATTGTTTTCGATTGTCGAACATCATCACAGCGCCATCGCGGCCATCCCCAACGTCCGGATCATGTTACGTCCCCCCAAAAAAGAAACGGTCCCGCGAACCTTCGGACCCTTCTCTTCGAGGGCTGATCGTGTAAGATTAATACAACAACCTTCTCGCTCGTCATCGAACGGATCGTTAGCGCAGCAGGCGCCGGTATTAGGTTTTCCGTTGGGCACGGACGACCCACAGAACCGCAGCTCAGATTACACCCCCGTATACTTACTTGGCCATTCTTGTCCATCTCGTTGTTGGTGAGCTTCACCTTCTCGAACGAGATGACCTGCTTGCGGAGCGCGTCCGGCCCGATCGGGGTGTCCGGGTGGGCGTACAGCCGGGCCGGGGGTGGTGGGTCCGCCTTGCCGGCCACCAGCCAGGACGAGCGGTGGTAGGCGTACCGGTAGCGCCGGCTATCCATCGGCACGACGTCCAGCAGCACCACGTACCGGTCGGCCGGCGTCGTCTGTCGAAGCGGCCCCGAAAAGGACACGCGCACCGTCGGAAACATGCGCCTGGGAGGAGAAACGAGAGCATGAAACATTTCAAACACTTCCGACGTGGTTCTTCTGCTTCATGATCACCATCTGCTTTAATGCACTTTTTCTCCCCATTCATTCAATAACGATTGCATTTAATTATCGCCCAACTAATGGGATAATGGTACACCATCCGAAGGATGCTTCTTTTGCACTTCAAAACCAAAACCGACATACCTTTTGTTGACCGCCGGCCACTGGTGGCTTACCATCAACTCCAGTGTCGGTCAACGCGCACAAAGGCCCGACCATTACAACAAGACCCATTAGCATAAGTAATTAGATTGGCTAATGATAAGTATTTGAAGTGGCGTGCTGCAGCCCCGTTTTGAGGTTCCGAAAAGGAGGCTCCTGATCCGCGCCAGTGGAACCAGTTAGCTACGCACGGCAGCTGTTCCGGACCACCCCATTGGCCGGCTTCACGTTTTGACATCTGTCATTAGCGCAAATGATCGATCCTCGGGGAGGATCCTTTTCGGTTAGCGAACCTCGGGATGATGATGGTGGCACCCTCATCAGTTCGTTTACTTTGCCCTGGTGAGAACGATCACTGTCCGATCACAGCATAACAGCGCGAATAGCGGTGGATGGAACGTGAGCAAAACCTACTTCTTTTTTATGTCCGATCCCTGGGACACGTCGAGCGGTCCAATAGGAGAAACGTTTCAATCAACGTCTCTAATCGGCCTCCCTAAGACCATTTCAAGCAACGAGCCACCGGTTACGCAGCCGGTTACGGTCTCACGATTAATGCATATGCCACACCGCCACCAACTTGTGAGGGGCACAATGTAACGAAGGCAGAGATAAATTTCCATTAAAAGTCCCCATTGAGGCCTCGCTCTCGTACTTTGCAATTACAGTGGCCCGCGTCGCGAAACCCGGCCGAAGAATAGCAAAAAGGGCCCAGGTTAAGGAAAGGGCAAGAAACTGCCCGGTGGTGATGGCCACAAAGGCGGCACAGAAAAAAGCGGGGCCCACATTGTGTGGCCACGGAAATTGAGCTATATCATAATATTTAAGAGCGCAAGCCTTGGTCCAAAGTCCTTCTTGATGAAGCAAAAGGTGGGAACAGAAATTAATAACATCTGTCATTACTTAGGCGGTGGATGATCCAACAGAAATTGAACTACGCGAAGTCCCAAGACAAGACTTATTTGGAACGGACCGATCAGCGATCCCACCTCGGGAAGCCTGCACAGGAAGTGCATTTTCTCGATCGGCGGCAGGTTGTGACAGTTGGGAAAATGGAAAGCCGGGTCTTGCGTGGGTCTCCCTCGGCGCAACTATTACGCGCTCGTTACGTGTAGGGCCGTAAGACCTCCACAGGTGATCCCCAACTCGGCGCATGAATTAATGGTCACTGCTGCCTAATGGGGTGTACGAAATGAGGTGGAAAATTGAAATCCCTTTATTCGTTTCTTCTCGGGCCTCGCCTCGGCCTCTTCAACGATCGTTGCCCATTTTTCATGCCATACTTCTCGGTGTAACGGTGCGATTTAACGCCCTTTTGCTCGCCATTAAGGGCTGGCCGGGGCCCTACTTCGGGGCTCGGGGAATCGATTAGCCGGATGCAGTCAGCGGAAGCGAGTTTGTTTTGGAGCAGAGCGGTTGCTGCTTACCGGCTGTAATTTGCTAATCATTACCAAGCTTGTTTCCAAGGCGCCCCGGCCTAGCGGAGCGAGCCGGACTCAAACGGTCGATAAGTTATGGGCAGACCATCCATTTTGCCGCTGATCTGGCCACGTCCGGCCGCGGGTTACATTATTCCGCCCAATCACTACAGCTCACGGGGGTAATATGTTTCGCGCAAAACAATCGGAAACAAGCCAGCTCCTGATCCTGAGGGTGTATAATTTGCTCCGCTCCGCTCGGGACGTTACCATTGTTGCAGCATTGTTTGAAGGATGGCCAGCGCGCAACAATTAAGATGTGAAATGCTGTTGCATCATACGTTGGGGGTTTTTATCGTCAAATGGTCATGTTTGAAAAGAGAGGAGAATTCTCGGACATCTCACCGTCGCGTGCAAATGGCTGCGGTTTAGGTGCGGCCACTCGCATAAGTGAATTATGATGTGCAAAGAGAATTTATTTTGATGATCCTTTATTTGACTTCTGTGCTGTCAGTGTTCGGTGCTGGCCGGTGCAGCATAACACGCAGCCCCGCGACGGACAGTGATGAAGCGCTCAACACCATCGTAGACAACGCGATATGTTGCCGGCCAACGGCAGCAGCATCGACCCCGGCCTGTTTTATGTTCGTTTCCTCGTTTTCGCATTTTATCATCGTGTCAATGTGTTTATATTTTGCCGTACTCCGCCGTATTTACCTTGTGCGAGTTTTTTTCTGTATCTGCCCGTATTTTCAGTCCGTTCCATTCATTCGACCAATGAGTTTCACCGTTTATCGCGCTCTCTTCGCGCATTGTTTGCTTCGCGCTGGCTGCGGGTTTTTACTTCCATTCAGCATTATTGCGCCGATGTGATTGATGCCCGCCGATTAATCATGAAACGGTGAAACGCATAAACAGATACTTTTGCCATTTCTTTGCCCCCTTATGCTGTGTGCACCAATGAGAGGTACTCTGTTCCAGATCAACGACACCATTTATGCTGGCTTTGGCACAGTTAGGTGTTCCGGTGTTCCGGCGTTAAAGCTGCTTCCCTTACAATCCAGGATCATGTTTGCCGTGCTTCAGGGGCCCCCCGGGGACGTTGTTTCTATCTCCGGTCCAGTGTGTCCAGACTGTCTGTCTGTCTGAGTACATCGATGGTTGTGGTTGGCCCGCCGAAAATGATTGATGAGCGTTTGATTTAGCCTCCGGTTGCTCTTTTTTCTCTGTTAAATTGTCCGCTTCCCACCCGTTGCAACCCGTTCCGTTCGGGCCAAATTAGGGAACGGAGAGCTGAACTTCAACCACGCCGGACGATTAATCGCTGTTTGCAAGTGTAACGAATGCCCATGCGCAAATGCACCGCAGCGGCGACTTAGGCGAGTGTTTGCGTTTGCTTAAACACGATCATTAACTGTGTTTCACTTTTCTCGCTCGTTTTGGCGCACAAAAGGAGCGAATTTGAATTTTTGATTAAATGCTAACCTGCTCTCTGTGAGGACCTTACGCGCGACCGCCACTGGACAGCCGCTGGACATGTTGATTAAATTAATGCGATAATTTACGGCGCATCCCGACGAGAAGCCGGTCAGTTTTTTGGGGACCGTCCCAGCTCAAAGCAAGCCGCCGTCGCCGAGCCCGACCCATTCCCGGGTTCCATCGGTGACCCCGAAAACGATGGGCTAATAAATTATAATTTAACCACAATTAAACAAACTTCTGTGTATGATGTAGATCGATCGGTTTGTTGGTTTTTGCCGCAAGGAGGTGACCACAGGATTGTTCTAGCATCGCTGCTGCCAGAAAAATGTTGGTAAAGACTGGTAATGCAAAGAAAGTGAAGGGTGTCCAAATGAATACACCTTTCAAAATATCTTCAATGTGCAGCTGATTCGTCTTGATCGACGGATCCACTGCAAGCGCAAATTCTTTTTCATCCCTGCCTAAAGCTGCTAAGTATCTTTAAGATCCTCTAATCGTATCCATTCAAACCGTGCGCATATCACAACATTAGCTGCCTGTTAGCCTTTGTAAATTATGGTAATTTCGTCTTTCTTTCTCAGGTTGACTGGCCACAGTTCGAGGCAAGATCGTCTCAGGTCAACTGCCACCGAACGACGTGTTTCTTGTTACGAGTTTTTTTTCCCGAATCTTCACAATATTTGAGGTGATTATTTGAATGAATTTCGTTTTTGGTCAGTGATGTTCCTTTAAGTGCAACCTCAAAGAGCAACAACAAAAGCATAAATGTTTATGATGAAAACATCAATGAACATATGTCTGCTACGGCGCAGATCATCCGCTCCGATCGATTGCATTAGGCTCTATTGTCGTGTTTTCTAACCTTGACTTCCATCAACGGCGCCTCGGTCTTCGGGACCTCTTGGGCTGCGTTTTCGAAGCCGGCCCTATCGCCGTTCATTAATTTATTACGAAACAGGTGCGGGCCAGGGGTTAACGCCGGGACCTTTGGGTCCTGCGCACACGGCTCCGGCTCCACCTGGCTCGGCACTCGTCCCGTCCCGCGCGGGGACACGCTGGGCAGCGAAAAATGAATTATGCTAAGGTCACCGTCACCCGTGTAGGCAGTTTTTCAGCTCATTATACGATCTCTCGGAAAGCACGTTATTTTATGATCGGGTTTATGTTAATTAAGACGGCACCGGGGCCGCACCAAAAAGCAGCCGCTAATTCTCGTTCGAACAGTTGCCGCCTCGCCGCCGCCGGGTCCTATTCATCTTCGTTTCGTTTCCGCGTTACCCCCAGAGAGCCGATAGTTAGTATGCGTAAAAATGTGTAAATCATTCCGGCGGTTCCGGCGGGGCACTTAAAACCCCCGAACGCCAGTTTTCGGCCGAAAGCTACTTAGCCAAGCCGAGCCGATCACACGGTGCAGCCAGAACGTTGCTGCATTGTGGCGTTAGCCTAACTCCTAGAACTGGGTCCACTGGGGTATTAATAAAGCAAAAAAAATATAAATTCATACCCCAACAAGGTAACGAAACATAGAAAAACCCCACGGGAATAAACCGTCGAAAGGAAAGCCAATGACACCAATGGCCGGCCTGAAGATCCTCGCCCAACGGACGGTGGATATCGCGCGATCAGCAAACCACCGCAGCGACTGCCGATAATTAGCACCCTATTTTCAAGTCAGCACTCGTCGATCGCAGCCCGGCCGACGGTCCATCTTATCACTGACCGACCATCACTGTGGCCGGCGAAATTAGCAATCGTTGGCATTATGTAAATAAATATTGAAGTCGAAAGGTGAGCGAACAAAAACAACAGTCGGCCGGGGCCTGGTCCTTCGTGGAAAAGCCAGCCAACCCATGATCGACTTCATCGCTTTTAATGAATCATGGCCCGAGCTCCCCACCGAGCCCCAAACCTGATGGTTGTGAGTTGGCACTTTTCTACACGCCATTACCATCGGAATTACATTTTATGTAAACCGTTTGCTTCACCCCCGGTAAAACCTAAAGGGTTCGCAAACGCCACCGAAACAAACTACTGAAACAAAGAAGTCTCGAAACAATGTCTCGAGAGCGAGACAGAGAGAGAGAGAGAGAGTTCGTGTAAAAATTCAGTTATGACTTCAGTTCAAAAACAAGCAACAAATGGAACGTGTTACGTGGAATGGAGGCCGCGGGCCACAAATGGGAAAACGAACTGGGCCCCGAACTGGGCCAGTCTCAGCGGCCTGGAAGGCATGGAATTCAATTTCACGATGAATGAATATACGTTTCGGGCTTCGGGTTTTCTTCCTTGCGAGGAGTTTTTCTCTCAACTCGATCGCAGGCGACGGTAATGTCCGCTAATTTATTTCACCACACATTTCACTTGGCCACCGGCGGCAAAAAGTAGGGCTTTTCCCGTTCACCACTGGCCGCCGGGGAAATGGACTTCGGGCCGCGGTTGGTGGGTTTGGTTTTAATGAAAATGATACAACATTATTTTGATCGCCTTGTCCGCGGGTCGCGGACCCGGCGCTGACTGGCCGGCGGTTTTCCACGCAGGCACGTCGTTCCGGTAGGCAAGCAGGAAACGTTTCGCCAACTCATGCCCCACACAATAGTTCCGAAGAAAAAACTATACGTCCACCGTACTGAAACGATCGTTATCGCAGTTCTCCGAATTTCAAATGCAAAACTTCCATCACTTGAGTTGAGGGTGTAAATGGAGAACGCAAATGCTTTTCATCAACTCGGGGTTGGAAATAAAACTAGAAACCCAAAACTGTGGGCTGATGGCAACGGGAGCACGTAAATTGATAATTAAAGTGTTGCTTCGGACGGAACGCGCTGAAAACATGAAACGGTTTCGGTTCGGTTTGCTGGAAGTCGTAAAACTTATGACATAAAGTTTTGAATGCCTTTGCCTCGATTCGATCGCATCGTAACATAAATTTCGACAACCAAAAAACCTCGCTTCATAAACATCTCTTAATTAGGCTGCCCTTCTCCCCGATTAATTATTCCCGGGAAGCCGCCACGCATGTAACGGTGATAAATAAACATTTCTGCTCCGTTATTAGAATGTCCCAAAAGTGCACCATAAAATCGGTTCAATTCGGTCGGACTCACGGCCATAACTCAATCGGGGCCATTTGATGGACAAATAATAGTTTTCAAATAAACGACAACCGAAACCGATCAACCGTACCGATCAGGAAACGGACACGAAAATTTGGTCGCGCAACGGCCCATTAATCTGCTCACCCGGGCATCGACCGCGTTTTCAATTAACATAATTTTTACATTCGCGCCCAGCGCGTAACCGGAAACTGCGATCCGGAATCGAACGGCGGGGGGGACCAGGGGTGGGATTTGATTGCTGACCCCGCACAACGTACCGACTGTCGCTTAACAATTCATCAAATTCATCACCGAACCCAAAAGCGAACGGAAAAAAACGACTCTTCGGCGGCCATTTTGGTGCGGTCCCCGAGAAACAATCGCGCAATTAATTAAAGTCCGATAAAAGCTCGGGACGATGGCCCACCCCGCGGGGTGCGCCGCGTTGTGGTGATAAATCTCACGGTTCGTCACGTCGGCCTTCACATCCACCGGACACGGATTTGTCACCGAGCTGTGAATTGCGCAAAGCGAGCGGCTCGCTTCAACAATCAACCCAATCATCCAGCATCCGGAACCGGAATTATGAGCTTCTTCCTTCGACTCCTGCCCTTTTTTATCTCAACTTGTGTAGTGTCAAAAAGGACCACCGAGCATCACCGAGCTCCCGGAGATCCTTGGTGAGCCAACGGCAATGGAAGAAGAATCTGCAGGGCCACGAAAGGTCGGCTTCGGACGGTGTCTCTTCCTGTGCATCAATCGGTGTTGTAACCGCGCTGTCACTTTTGACACAAGCACCCGGGATGACTTCCCTTTCCGCGGGATGATCCGGATCCGGAGGGGTGCAAATGCTTTGATTGACAGATTAGCGCTCAATGCTCAACGGTGGACCAGCGTGAGGCGAAGTGACACCAGCAATTGCCGCTGTCATGTTTTTCCGGTACCGGATCGAAACGAAGATCCGAATGGGAAAGGAAAAAAAAGGAAGCATCAACCAATTTTCCGCCGCTGGTTGTGGGGTGCCATTTTTCTCACCTTTCTAGGATTTCATGCACTTCCTCCGGCGCAACAATCGGCGCGCAAGCTGGCGCATTTCGCATGCCAATCCGGTGTCACTGCCGGGTTTTTGACATTTGGCTTAATCAATTTAATTTGGCCCAACCCAATAAAAGCCACAGCTTTGTGGGAAAAACCCGCAGCTGGGTGTTGGGTGCGTCCGAAAAACTGGGCGTTTGTTTAGCGTTCCGCAAGCACGCGGCGTGTCGTGAATGTTTTGACACAAAACACTGGCGGGTGCCCACTTCGGGGGTCCGGGTTCGATTGAATGATTCGCCATTACAGGTTGTGGCGTGCCATCACTTCCTGTCCGTCACGGAAGTCACGGAAAAAAGCCGGCCCCACACAAGCTGCTGAATAATTCCTCCAAAGCGGCCATTTTCTGGGATCGGATCGGGGCGATTTGCGAAATGTCGAAAATTCTGACAACTTGCAATGTGTAGTGATGCTAATTTTCTCATCATTTAGCAACCCGTCAGGCGGTCGCCGAGGCACACGACGCCTCCCAGTCGACTAATATTATCAACTTCAACGACTCTGTCGATTTGGTGTCTCCGGGTTTTTTTGTCCCACCGACGCATCGATGTTTTATGAGGCAAATTTGGAAATATCTCATTTGGGTCGCGCACACCGAACGGATCATTAATTTCGAAAATTATGATTACTCAAAGAACGGAAAAAGAAACAAAAACCGGGACGGTCACGGTGAGTGAATTCGTTTGGTGCCATTTGTCGTTCGATCGGTTCGATACGTCCTTTTTTCTTTGCTTACCCATCCATCCATACATTATGCATCGCACCGACGCAGGAGTGGCACACCGCGGTGTATTGATTGAGCGGTAACTTGTGAAACGGAACGCGATGGGTCGAAAAATGTACAAAGTACCGTAATAAAAATGTAACACCAGTTTTTCCGTCCCCGATCCGCCGTCGGGCTTGGGCTGGCCTGACCTGAGTGACAGTAACATAAAGGGAAATTATGGATGGCACGGACACAGACAGACGAAAAAAAACCCTTTTCGAGCCCGACGCTAATGATCGATTTGCATGTTGTTGGCCACGCTGCCAATCGCCCATCTGCAGCCCGGGAACATCCGGAAAGGCTGGCTGGCTTGGCGTTGCTGCCGGGACACGTGACGTAATTGACAATGAGGTGCTTATGTGTGAAAAATGCGCCACCATCGAATCATCCCGTAAAAGAGATTGTAATCCTTCTTGATTTGACTCATTTGGGTGCCATACCCAGGGTAGATTTTCTTAAATAAACTAAATGAGTCTTTTGGCGAACCGTCAACATCAAATATTTCTTGTATTTCATTAACACCAATTTCTCCGATCGGGGAGAAGATCACACTCCGATCGTTGACCTGCGGCAAACCTTGAACTACTGCGGGCTACGAACCGTTCCGGAGCTCAACAAACATTTACTGCACCCGGAATACGGGCATACGAGGCGCATTTTTGTCCAATTAGTATTTTACACGCCCTGGTCCGAGAATCCGCAACGATCCCAGCGGGGTGCCCCTCATCCCTGGCGCATCGGCCCCGCGACCGATCATAAAAATCAAATTAAACAGCGAAAAATTAAACACTTTTTCTTGGTCTTCGCTTCGTGGAAGCGAAATATTGGGAGAAATAAACTAAAAATCCCCATCCTCGACGATCGCACATGGCGCAGGGTAAACAAAATCGGGGAAGGAACACAAAAGAAAACGCCAACCACATCGACACTCGCACCGACCATAATCGCATTATTTATGAACGGGCGAAACATAAATCGTGCACCAGCGAGTCCGTCCGGGCAGCATCCCCAGCGCTGGTATATTTATTTCGCACGGAAACGGAATCTTTTATCACTCACCGTGCACACACCTTCACGGCGCAACCTGCCGAGGCGCAGCCGGAGAGCCACAAAAATGCGCATAATGTGACACCGCAGCATAAATATCATCACCTTCAACAGGGGTGTAAAGCAGGACCGCAAGATTTACGATCACGATCCCCACACGGCCCGGGCGGTTGGGCGAAAACCAATTTTTGTCGAGCTCCCGATTTGGTCAGTGTTTTACGATCGCGATCCTTTTTAACAGCTCATCCAGCCCATCCCAAGAAGCAGAAGCCTCCGAACACAGAGACCGCGTGGTGTTAAGGCGCCACGGTGAGCTTCCTTCGGGAAGCAGCGGGTGCAACATATGGAAGCATTACGAAACATCGTCTGTCGGACATTCAATTTTCCGCTGCCGCCGTCAAGGGAACGATCAATCGTCACGGAAGCGGTACTCTGGTCCGCTGAACTCATTTGAGGCACACCTCAGGTTTTTTTTCGAAAATTGAGTTAAACTAGAATAATATGAACAAAATACAGGAGTAAGAACCCAGTCCGTATGTGTAAAATCGAGTCTTGATATTAACCCGGCCATTAAACTAGGTCTTAAAGAAATCGAGAAATTAAAGAGCCGTTTCTGGAACCGGTGTTACTTTCAACACTTAATCCACGACGAGGACGACGATGCCGTTTTCCGTGCCTTAAAGCAGTAGCAGTTAAGGCAGGGCCATAACCATACTAATTTAAATGCCAGAATGGTCGAGCAGTGCATGTTCAGCGATAGCAATCTACTGGCCCCGGTCTCGGTGCCCCATGCTCCGCGCTCCGTGCGTTAAATATGAAACAAATGCTCCCGATATCAAAACCGATATGGCCGCAAATTGCCAGGTATCATGCGCGAAGGAGTAAGCAAAAACAAAAGGAAAACACTTAAGCGCAGGATAAGAACCATAAAACCATCGGGATAAGAAACCAGAACACCGCCACCTTGCAACACCTGGCGGGTGCACCGAAACCGGAAGCTAGCTACGGTCGGCAAACCGGTTCCGTCTCCCAAGACGCCGCTGCAGAAGCGTGTAATGATCATGTTTTCCCGCCAGCCAGTCAGCGATAAGATAAGATATTGTTCGAAGGTGTTTGGCGGTGCTCGCATCGGACCAAAGGCACAACGCGCTAACCTGGCCTGGGTGGATTGGTTCATGTAAAGCAGCAAAAGAGGTGTTGAGAGGGCATTCTAGAGCCGGGCGAGCGAGCTTCCAGGTCGGACTCGAGGGTTCGCGCGCGCTGTCCGTGCCTATTTATCGTGCCTGATTTACATACCATCGGACCATCGATTCACCCCTTCGGACCGGTCTGTGGTGTGGTTCCTAACGGATTTGACCATTTCGACTCTTGAGTCGAATACGCGTGAACAAGAGATTCAATAGAGGAGTAACGTACTTTTTCAACTTTTCAACAACTTTGTTAATGTCCGTGTCATGTATCCACCACATGGCGTGGTGAATAAAAGGCGACGCTCCAAGTGACGTTTCGGGATCTGTCAGTTGCAGCAGAGCCAGAACAAAAGAAGCTTGTGTGATTCAGCGTCGCTCCATGTAAAAACCCTATTTATGTGCAGAATTTAACAGTCTGGGACCTAGACTCCAAAGTGTTTTGAATTCTCAAAAGGGAGGAACGACTTTTCTTGTATCATTAAACACGTTACGGACTTGTGGACTAATTGAATTTCGGTTGACTAAGTGCCTAATGAAAACCACAACATCTCCATCGCGAAGAAAAACTAAACTGTTTCCCAGCGTCGCAGGTCCCAAACGCTAAGGTCACTGCCTCCGAGCCGAGTCACTAGCTTCTCTAGGCAGAGGTACAAAAACAAGTCACACGTCATCTACTTGTTACCAGAACGCAACGAGAGATTGTTCGACGGGAGAGAAAAAAACTCGTTTCTTTTCCATCTGGCCAAACGAAAACTTCCCAAAAAAACCCGAGACCACTCATGGGAAGTCCGTCCGGCTAGCGGAGACCCGGACCGGAAAACAACCGGACACGGCCCAAAACGGCACCCGGTCCGGTGACAGGGTCCATTTGGCGGAATCTAGTTTCTCGACCTGTGGGTTCGCGCGGAGGGCTGGGAAAAATTCAATCAAACGTAACGAGGCCGCCGAGTCGTTGGCTTGTCGCTGCCCTTGTTGCTGGGCGGTGTAGTTAGTAACACTCGAGCAACCCGCCTTGGACGAAGAAGAGTGGGAAGAATGGGAAAGAAAGATTTGGCTGAAAGCCACTTCCGGAGACCGCCGCCGCCTGTGGGAAGCCACGGTAACACGGTTCTTTACGGATTCGTTTCGAGTACGCTTCTGGTGGTGGCCGGAAACCATGGATCACCCCCGAACCCGCGGAACCAAACGGATCATAATTTGATTGGCAGTCTAAGGGAAGAGTTTTAGGCGCGGAAGGCAGACACAGAGTAAGGTGTGTGATTGTAAATCACTTCGGACCGCCTTGCTAATCAGCTGTAAGCTCCTCGCTTCGCCGATGGCTCGGCGGCTCGACCATGAAACGCGAAAACGCAAATGGGTTTCGATATTTCGCGCGTTATTTAAAGTAGCTTTAGACGGGCTGGTACCTTTATTTCTAACCTTCGAATGACTTCCAGCATCGAGTACCGTGAGTACAGCGATGGTGAATTTATTTTATTAAATTAAAACAGATCATTTTTGGGAGGAAATTTGTCCCAAGTTTTTCCAACAAGCGAATTGGCCGAATATTATGGTACAAACTAATCATGAAATTATTCATCAATTCTTTCAAAATCTTTTCAGATATTATTGAGACCCACTTTGGTTTGATGAATTAAATAAGTTTTTTCTTTTAAATTGTATGGAATCTATTCAGATTCTCCAAAGTTCAATAATGGCCACATGTTCCAAATGGTTCGCTGGTCTGGACAACGATGCGAATAGCCCAAAACCTTAATACCTTCATCTAATACCGACGTACTACTTGACTTCTACTTGTGAAACCTTCACTTTTCATGATTCACGACCAGCTTCACGACGATGAAATTTCAGTCAACTGTAAGTCGTAAGTTTCCTGTATTTATTTATTAATTTTTTTTTATTATTGTTTTTTTTTAATTTTTTTTTATTTATTTGTTTATACAATGCATTCCTGGACCGTATTGCCTATACCATAAAGGAGAACAGTTCAACCCCTCATAAGGTTAGTCATATCAAGAATTTATCAGCACAGAACACATCCCTACAAAATTAGAGAAGTTTCTGAGTATCTGTTGCGATTCCAAAAGTAGACATGCTTATATTTTCACATATTATTCAAATATTCAGTTGCTTAACTTCTTTATGCTAGTGACTGTATACAGATCTATTAATCTTCCACTTTCAATACTGCGGCGTATCTATACCAAATATCGATGAAATTGCCCAATAGTTTTAGGGCGTTCTCTCTTCAGACTATCGCATTAGAGATAGCAAAAATGCGTTCCTATTGAATTTTACCTTCAAAGAAGCACCATTAAGAGAAAAAAAGATGTTTTTTATATTGGCACCAGGAAACTGTAGCAAAGTTCGTGATCATTGGCTCTTCCTTTTGGCTATCGTGTTGCGTCATCAAACGCGAGCGCGAGTCGCTAATCGTAATGCAATTTCTTCGATGAGGAATAAAATTAACCTTAAGCGGTGCTCGAGCGGCACTTACGCACCCCCTTCCGGACGGCCACTAATCCCATCGACCGACCGGCGAGGATGCATCATGCACCGGCCGTAGTCGGCTGGCATCCGAACCGTAACCCGGAGTGTCCGTAAAACGGTTACAAAACGGCCGCTCGGTTCGTTCGTTATCACTTGCCGCGCGGCTTCACTCAGCCGGAAATTGGAAACAGCCCGGATAAGCCGCTTGATCGATCGTGAGTGCATTTTTCAACGCAAATAATGACACATTGGCCAGGCAGCCGGCCACGTTCCAGCAGCCGGCGATCGATTTGTCTTTTCCGCAAAGCGGCGGGAATCCTTTAATCGGCCGCGACAGGTGAGAGCGGCGCCGAGTATCGGCTTGGCAGCATTTTAGAATTTCCAAAGCGATATCCGGCAGCGAGAGATTTCCTGGTGCGCGCAAAGGAAACGGATTGTCGTCATTTCGCCAACCGAAAGGTGTGTCCGTGGCCGCATTGTACTGCAGTGCAAATATTTACCACGAACCGGCACGCCACTTTATAACCGAGCCGGGCAGCCGGGGCGAAAGGAATAAAAAAGGCTTGTAATAACTTCTGTCTTTCGATACGGCGGGTTGGCCAACCCGGCCGCGACCATTTGATTCTGGTTCGCAGCTGCAGCCCGTCGCGCTGCCTTCACGAAATCTTCTGGCCACGTGGAAGGGGCTGTGCGGTGTGCTTTGGCCGGGCTTTGAGGCAGGCAAAACATAAATCGCGATGAAGAAGCTGTTGCCACCGGAAGATAAATCAAACTAAATGACTGTTTATTTATTTAATGCATAGGCCGGCCATTTTCGCTTACGACGCGACAGACGGCCACCTGAGGGGAAGGGTGGCTTAGGGCGGGAACGGGGAAGGGATAAAACGGATGCGCAATCGTTCCTTTTCTTGATTTTGTTTTGTTTTGCCCCGGCCTCAAGAAAGAACTCAACCCCCCGCCGGAACCACACGCCGGTGGTGCGTCGGTTTTCTTATGCGTCGTCCTTTTTTTTCACCCCATTCGTACAACTCGACTCTCGTCTCGCTACCCGGTCCCCGGCCGTTCCCGGGTTGGTAGCGCATAAATTGTTTATGTGGCGTAATTTTGCGGTCCATTCATATGATCGGAAATTTATCTTATGAAATCATAATCACGCCCGGGGATCGGAGGGGACGGCTACGGTGGTAAAGTGACACATCTCACGCGGAAACGTGAGAGCCTTGGAAGCTGCCTCTCGTACGAGGCGTTCCTCGACCGACCCGACGCCATTTGCGCTAAAAATAAGGGTCTTAATTAGAAACTAGACAGCAATTTGCGCAATGCACCATGTGACCATTTATTCCCGGGCACGGGGAGAGGCAGCCTCCCCGCGGGAGCAAGGTCTGGATGGTCCGGACAACCGGATCCAACCGACGGGTGCGACGCGGTTTCAACGATCTTTAACGATTTTTCGGATCAAATTTCATGTCGTTTGGCGCGATCGTTTCACGGTGCCCTGGGCCGGATGAAGCGGATAAACGGTTCTGCCTTCCTGCCGTGCTTCCCGACGGCAATCAAATGAAGGTGTTTATTCGCAGACAGTCGCCTGGGGGCGTGTGGTGGGGGTGCCTCAACTCCAGAGGTGGAACAGAAAAGTTCCACGTCAAACTAAAGAGGCAACGCGACTCGATCGTGAGCGATCAGAAAATTAAGGAAATTAAACTAATAAAATTAACGGCAAAACAACGACTAAACCTGTCATCGAACTGATTATCGCTCGAGCCGGCCGGGCCAGTCGGGAAGCTGGACAGCCGGATGACCCAACCGGCCTCGAGAGGAGAACGAGCCACATAAGTGTCCCATAAAATCGCCCGGCCTCCCGATCGGGCGAAGAAGACCCGTGTCCCTTTGACTGCTGCTCCGGCCTCTTATCTAAACGGTGCCGCCTGCAACGTCTTCTGGTTCCTCGCTGGAAAAAGGAAAGACTTTATCTGCGGCCTGGGATCGTTCGGGAGGAAACGAAATTCTTTTATTATCTTGTTTTGTCACTTTCGAACGACACGGACGATCGGTGATAATGCTCGTGTTCGGTGTTCCTTTATGCTCGCACACGCGGCGGCCGTCCAGCAGTAATTTGATACATAAATTTAATTTTAATTACATGCTGATCGACGGAGCGGCTTATCGGTTTACCGATTTTCTTGGGCTCCAGATTGCCTACCGATCGGTGTTTGGGACTTTAACGAATGGTGTCGATGTGGCCGGATCGATCCGAAGTTCCCAGATTTACTTTTGAAAACGAAGCCAAACCAATTAGGGATATTTTATGTATGGAAAGATATCGAAATAAATTTGCCTTAAGTAGACTTTTGGGTTGTGGAACAGTATCGTGTCCTCAATAAAAATACAATACACCAACTTAACTAACTATAACTACATTTGTACTACTAATTTGTGCATGGCGTACATACAAGAAGATGCCAAAATATCATAATTAACAACCAGGAAAAGTCTTAATTGTTTACAAAATTCGCACACCGGATGTCCAATCACTGCTTCCAATGATAATCGTTGCAAACTTGTGGAAGATTTGATTCAAAATGATCGACCAATCACTCAACAGCGGGCAAATCGCAAACCAAACTGGAAAATTCAAGGATTGTGTTGACTTCACTATTGATTGAGAATTGGGCAACACGATGACGCTCGTTCGCACTTTTCGTGTGCAACTTAAGGGTCTGAAGTTTGAGCCGATTCCATACCCTTTTGTCAACCTTTCGATTTTCAGTTTGATCCTCAAGAGAGACATTAAGAATAATAATATAATAATCGAAGAATAATCGCACAGCTTCGACAAGAAGGTTGCTAAAGGCTAGATAAAGGCTTCTACAACGTCCTGGGTTCGAGAAAAAATAGAAGAATTTTTCAGTGAAGAAATGAAAAATCTTGTGATACGTTGGAAAAATGTGTAATGGTTAAAGGAGATGTATGGGTTACATATTAATTAAATTAAATTTATTCCTTTCATTCAATGTTGATCTCAAATTGAATAGTGGCCAAACTTAGATATGCCAGTTACTCCGACAGATATTTAGCGCATAAACACGGTCTCAAATTAATTTATCAATTTCCATGTTTTCTACTTAACCGCTGAGTTTTTGGTTTGTTGCGTCTCTGTTCGCGATTCTCTGCTCCGTTTTGCCCAACGGCCGACCGACAACTATTAGTGGTCAGCATCCGTCCCTCGTACATATACATTTCTCACATAAAAATACACATTGGCAAGCATATGTAAAAAGCGTAAGCATAATTGAAGTCAGTCAATGTTCAATCAAACGATACCGTACTGTGATAAACCGAAGCGATTACACCTTGAGTAGGGCTGTGGTGGGATACTCTTACTTCGTTCATTTCGATCGCAAAAAGAAACCCAATCTTCCCAATATTAGACGCATTTCACTGAAACAGACAATCGTTTGTCTTGTGTTTGGAAAGACAAGCGAAAAGCGATATAGACACTTATAGACTATCCCGAGCAACTCTCCTTTACTTCTGAACTAGACATCATCATACGTTCGGTGATGGCGATGCCTACCAAGCAGCAGTTCTTCGAATACAACAACTTGACCATACTGCCGGCGTGTCTTGTTACCCCTCGAAGCCCTGGTGCCCTTCTAGCCGGTGCCCAACTCACTAACAACGACCGCAACAAGGACTTAAGATCGCCGGGTGACCGCCACACGTTCGCAGTCTATAAATTCGCGGATCATCAGCACCACCGCGCGGATCCACCCGGAGAGGCCGGAGGCCAACGCCGGATTGCCGGTCGTAAGCCTCGCGGTTCGCCCTCTCAGCACCGGTGCTCGGTGCGAACAAAGCCTTAGCAGGGGTCGGTCCCGCCGAGAGCCTATAAACTGGGGCTACGTGTTAAACTCGTAAACCTCGACTCGAGTCCCCGACTCCGAAGGGCTGAGAGGGCGACCGGTGGCCCGTTGGCGGGGGCCGAGAACAAATCGAACTGAGAAAAATCTATAAGCGTAAATCTCACGTTTATGCTTATTGATTTATTCCGTTTGGCCCGGCCGCCGCGATGTTTATGGTGCAAAACGAGGCAGCCCACAACACACGGAGCGGAGCATCGGGCAGACAGGACACCCGTTGACAGGAAGGCGTCCCCACCTTGCCACCGCCAGCACGCGGTGACGGTTGGGTCGTAAATTATGAATTTATTTGAAGAAATTGAAAAGCAAAACCCGTAAAGCCGGGGTCCGCGATCGCCCGATCGTCCGATCGGTGCGGTGAGTCCGGCCACCAACCTGACACCTCAAGAGAGCATCCGACATTCCATCAGTCGCTCCTGGGTATGTGCTGGGCACCGGTTCGCACCGCTGGCCTTCAGAAGGCGAAACGGGGACACCGTGACATGCGCCGGTCACGGAAACCATGCATTGACACACGCTGGGAAATTTATCACTTTCATCAGCACGGATTAGCGATTTTATTGCTTTATTGCAGCGTCGAAAAGTTGTAAAAAAAAAACAAGCAAATAAGCTCCCACCGTGTGCCCATCCTGCTCACTACGTCCAGGAACCGCGGCTCAGAAGCGGCAGAAGGCACCGGATCCAATCAGACCTGATTATGATCGAACAGCGCAGCGCAGCCCGGGAAGGTGCTACAAACCTCACACGAACCCCGGGCCGCGCTTGTTTTTCACACATTTTAACAACCGGATCACGATCTCTCCGTAGACCCTGGCTGGACCCTGGCTAGAGCCCCACGGCACTTTTCCGACCCGTGTTCCCGTGTGCGGCCGGCACCGCGGAACACCGGTAACGAGCTGACACCCTGGGTGTAAATGGGGGGCCTCTAGGCCGGGGACGTGACGTGACGTGACAAGCCCTAACTGTCCGCGATGAGGAACCAGAGACCCGAGCGATCGTAAAGCAATAAAAGCAGGCTCGATGCGCATGTTGAGCCGGTTGAGAAATTTCGAACCTCGGCGTGAGAAGGGGCCATCCGGGCCGGGGGATTAGGTGGTGGTGGGGGTCGTTCCAGGGTCATCCAGGGGAGTGCCTTGTGCCCGCCAAGGTTATGTTCTATTGCTCAGGGCCCAGGGCCACCCTGGCCTTGGGCCGTGGCTCTTGAGATGCTTGAACTGGTTCACAAAAGATTTACTACTTGCGGTCCATGGCCGCACGAGCTTTACGGCATCTGCTTCCTGACTAGCCAGCCCGGGTACCGCGCGATGGCTAGGGGAGGTGAGAAAATTCAAACAAACCCGGACATAGAGGGACATTCCTCAAAGCTCCAGTGTCGCATTCGCTGCATCAGTCCAAAGGTGCTTGCAGTTCTTGGAACGGCACTTTTGTTACATTAATCCATTCAGAGTCGGAGTCGGAGTTGCCCATAATTTATCTGTTCAATGAGAAAAAGGAACTACAATAGGATCATCTTTAACATTTACATCACTACTCTTAGCCAACGACGATCGTTCCGTTTAGCAACTGTTCCATCCTGGCACAATCTGTCAAACTAAGCACAATCTTGCTGAGTTGGAGGTCAACTAGTTCAATGATTAAACTCCAGCCAGCTTAGTTCATGTAGCTTTCTAATCAATAGTCAATAGTTATTAATAGTCTCACCAAACATTTTGTTGCTGTGCCTTTTATTTAGAAAAGGTTGATTCATAATTTTTTTCATGTAAAACAACTTTGGTCAAATGTTTTCCACAATTAGCTTGGCAGTAGCTCATTCGGTGGACCTATTTTTAAGTACATTTTCGATTGCATCTGGCCCTATCTCGGCAATGGCAATGTGAATTTGGGTCTTGAGATCGTCAATAGTTGCTGGTTTGTTCGCATAAATATCGATCGTAGCTGTCGCTGTATGGCAAGTCCTGTTGAAACCAAATGCCGTCCAAGTTCTCAGCATCAATTTCGCCGAAGAACCAATTAGACTAAATCCGCACCAAATAGTCATTCGTTGTACGACGTTCTCGATTCGTTGTATAGTTCTTTTGTACGACGTGTAGATTTTCCGAACCACAAACATGACAATTCTGCTTACAGCCACTGAGGTGAAAACGAGCTACAATGATATTTTACAACATAGCACAGTTTTAATTGAAGTCCTACCACTTTGGCAAAAAAAAATCAGATTTCCCAATGTTCTGCTACCAACATTGTATATTATACATAAACTTGAAGAAATAACATTTCAAGTCAAAGTTCAAGAATGGAAAAGTATTAAGCCGTTCTTGTTTTATAACCAAATGAAAAAGAGAACGCTTTTTGACCACCCTATACTTAAGAGAACGGATAGTCCTGGGGTCAAACGATCCACTACTGTGCTCACAGAGTAGGACTTTCAAACTATCTGTCTCTTTGTCTTGAGACTATCAAACAATTCCACAGAAAACCCCTTGAAAAGTCCTTGTTATTCAAGGGGATTCAATGGTACAATAAGATGCCGAGTAACTTCACCCAAACCGCAAATCTGAGGGACTTCAAAGGTCTGTATTCGGCATACATAAAAGGAGTCGTTTAACTCGCAACAAAAACAGATGTTACCTCAAATGTTACATGTTGTGTTTGTCAAATGTTGGATCTTGTGGAGCAATAGAAGTCGAGACTGTGCTTGTCATCATAAGCTTTGATTATGATGTTGACAATTAATTGATAAAAAGCAAATACAAAACATAAATATAAATTAAAAAATGATCAGATTTCATGTTTGATAATGCCATCACACTATCAATCAATGGTAACTGAAGGTTTGAACTACAATCAGAGCAAGAGGAGCTTTCTGCTTTCGTTATTATTGTTATAATTATCTATAGATAAATCCGTCCTTCTCCAACCTATGCAAGGGTAAGAAGTGGGACTTATCATCATGATCACCATATTCGGCACAACAACCGCCAGGTGCGGTCTTTGGCTGCGCCAGAGACAAAGTTGATCACTGTTGCTTTCTGTAACGTTGCATTTTTGCACTGTCACGTCGACTGCTCTATCAACGACGGTAAGTTCACGCAAGTTCCATATGACCAAATACGACTGCAATTGAGCTAGGCTCTCATTCTGATAAGCTAGGAGACTGCGTAGTATTGATAAGACATGAGTAGCTGTCAAACCCGAATCGTCTGGACTAACTCCTTCGCATTGTCAATGCACTAAGCTCAAAGCCCAACAATGTTGCCCAGTGTGACTATCGAAAGAGGGCTTTACTAAGAGTTTGGCAAAGAACCTGTAGCCCTCACATCAAAGCCATCAATCCGGTTACGCTCAGTCCCGGTGACGTGACATGCCAGACCTGACGCGGGTTCCCTTGGCCCGACGCTGACCCCACCAGAGTAACTGTGTGTCTTATCATGTGTGTAAACGCACAAAGTGAGCACATCTGGCACACCCGGCGCTGTAAGTTAATCATCTGAAAGTGAATTGTAAAAATAAACTCCCGCTGAAGTCGGCCGGTAGGTGGCTATCGAGCCGTTCCATCAGTAGCCCACCGTCGACACGTGTCACCGTGTAGGTTGGCTCGGTTTAGCAACAGCGTGGTGGTAGCTACCGGGCACAACCCTCTACGGCGCAATCCACTCCGGGCGGGCGCTGTGCTAATTGCCCCACGATTACGAACTCATTTGGGGCGCGCAATTACGGTGGGCCGCGCTTTGTCAGGTCAGGAACACTGGCCCGCGCTGCCGATTGCCACTTTGACACCCCGGCCACGGGTGTGACCCAGCTCCCCGCCGGGTGCCCGTTGACAGATTGTCGGCTCGGCGGCAGACTGTGTAAAAATTAAAAGCGCCCGCCAGACGACGAATATGATTGACACACGCTGTCAGTGGCGTACCCGGCAGCCAGCAGCGCCACCTGCAGGCGGTTCGACCTACCTGCCCGTCTTGGTGATGATCATCTCGGTGCCGAGATCGTGGAACTTGTCCCACAGCTCCTTGGTCTCCAGGTGACACTGCACTGGCCGCAGCTCGTCGCAGTTACAAGACCCCACGATCGTGGACTTGCTCTGTGGAAGGAAAGGACAATGTTAAGCACCAGGCACGCACGCCCCGGGCACACCCCGGACATACCTGTGCCGGTTCCGGTGTAAGCCTTTCCTCGTCCGAGGCACTGGCGGTGGTGCGGGCCGGAGAACTCGCCGTGGTGCGTGATTTCGGGCCACGGTTTGGTCGCAGCGTTCGGCTGTTGGAACTGGAGGTCTCTCGGGTCTCGGAATCGCTGCACTGTTCCACGTCCACATCCACGTCATCATCGGGCTCTCCGGGGAACCGATCGACCGACAGCGGACCTGTTGGGGAGAATGGACATGTGGTTGAGGGGGGCTGGGGGCTTTCAGGTTTAATTTCAGGGCGCAACAGCCTGCATAATGGAGAACAAATATTCAAATCGGTTCCTAAACTCTCTCGCCGTCTAACCAACAACGCGCTCCACGCGCTCCGTAAATATGATCTAATTAAATTTGCATACAAATTAGCCGTGAAACAATTGGCCACACAACACCACACTCCGGTGCGTCTCTCTCTCTCGCTCGCTCTGCTTCGTGGGGAATTATTCAAATTCCGTTAAATTTATTCTAATTAGATGTTAGACAATGTTCGCCTCGCCCGCCACGATATTGGCCAGAAATTGCTGGCCGATTCCGGGGGCCAAGGTAGGCGGGCATGGTTTACTTTCTCGCGCCCACTCGCGGTAGCCAATTTAACTGAAGTACCCAATCCCTCCCCGAAAAAAGAGGACCAAAACATCACAACAGATAAGAGACCGGAACGGGGACATGGAACGAACCGGGCCACACTTGGTGCCCGTAAATCATCGTTAAATTTCTGATGATTTATTGAGTTCCCGCGCGAGTTTTCCCAGCGCCCTGTCCACGGGGGAACCGGAGAGTGGCTTCGTCAAACTTTGTTTTTCGGAACAGCATCCAAGTTCCAGGCTAGGCGCGCTCAGTGGTTGCAGTCGTTACTATTTGTCAGCTTCGCGGTGATAACGGTGGCGTTGAGGCGTCCACTTTTTTGTGGGCTGTTTTCAGACGACCCCGGTTCGGTTCAGTGAATTATGGGGCAGTGCCTAGGTCTAGGTCAATACAGCGTACAGCATAATCCCAACAAATTGGGCTGTATGAGGGTATCAGGGTTTGACATCCTTCGGGAGAGAGAGCCTGAGCTTAAACTTATTTACAATTCATTTGCATACGTAAAGTTACTGGTTTTTCGGGAGAATAAATATAGGAACGAGATGGCAGATTGGTGTATGAAGCACCGTAGAAGCCAAGCCTCTATCCCTATTTAGTGATTCGTTTAGTCACGAATCAAAGTGCAGCATGATCCGTGGCGATGAAATTATCAGAAGGCCCTTTGGAGTTGCTTGGGCGCATTTGAAGGTGTCTGCGCTCAGGGACAATTGATCCAACAAATAGTGTAAAATTTGATCATCGATAGCGGAGCGGTTAAATCCGGATATGAATCGTTGAACAATATGCAAAAAACTGTGCTCCAGGAACGAAGAGGGTAAACTGACTTAATATATGTGAGTAAACATTTGTGATCATGCACAATTTTCATTTATTATTAATGAAACGGGCAGACCCTAATTAAGTTGGATATAAAGATGCATTTATTTAAATGTTACAGAAGGCATCCAGAGATTAACATTGTATTTGGTGTAGGATAAGACCGCTCAGCGGTTGTTCCCGTGGAAGAAGAAGAAAGATGCATTTAAATTCATATTATTAACCTAGATCATACTTTAGACCGATTGAACTATTGCCCAATAAGATGTGTGTTTTGCCTCAACCAAGAACAGCTTGTTGCCGCAGTAAAATAGAATTCAATTAAACAATTTTGGAAGAAGTAATATTTACGCTTCGCTTTAGAAAAAATCGAAACGCTTTTTACCTTCGAAACGCACGAACACCTCACACAGCACAATGGTGCTAAGTGGCGGAAAAAGATCATTGATTTTTTTTTCTTCATACTATACACCCGGAAACCCTTTTTGACAATTGCCGGTCGCGCCGGTGTCAAATGGATAGGTTTAACGCTCGAAGGCCCTTCACGGTGTTACGTGCCACCGAGAAACTTACGTCTTTCAAACCGTACCTGACCATCTGCTCTGAAAGCTCAGATACCTCCGATTTATGACCCCTCCAAGGGCCGCTCAAATTATAAAGGAGTGTTAAAAAACGGACGCGTCTTCGATGTCCTTTCCGGAGGAAAACCACGAACCACGAACCACGAAAGCGACGGGTTTTCGATGCCTCGGCACCGGGGCACCGCAACGGATCGATTGGAAATGACCCTTTAATTACACAATTTATCAAAATTAGACAGAAAATCTCGAGGAAGGACGAACGACACGCATACACCGCGGCAACAGGGGTTCTGATCGATTGCGCGCCACCCGGAGGTCCTGAGCGGTGCGTAACACATGGGTAATGGTGAAATAATAACCTACTTGAAGCATAATAACAGTGCGGATCCTGTCCATCCCCTACACAGCGGAGATCGCTTCTCAGTCGACACTTCCTAACGGCACTTCATGGCCGGCAGTACCAGATGTCGTTATGGTGTGTGTTTTTTGTGTATAACCGCGCTATTCAGCCGTAGGCAGCGAAGGACTGGTCGGACACGGATTTTCAAAATAACCTCCAAAATAGGCCAAAATGAGCTGTCATTTCATCAACGCCAAAACCACAAACCGCGCGGAACTCCAAAGTCCCCAACGCGTCCGTCCAAGGTCGCTCCAAGCCCTCGATCGCGGTAATAGAAAATTAGACAAGCCGACAGGTTGGCGTGGCCGTTGCGGTTGCCTTTAATCGACCTAATGTTGGTGTGCTGCACATACACAGGAGTGCGATTATGTTGATTTTTCGATAATGCACGCGCTGCCAGCGATTGTCTAAATGCAACGTTGGAGGGTGCATTGGTTCGATTACAGCTTCGCAAAATGGTTGACGAAATTAGGGTAAAAAATGAGAAAAACCACACATGTGTTTAGATTAACGGAGCGAATGTGTCACTCGGCGTTTCGACAGCACGGGACGGCTTTTGTGGTTTTCTGAGCCTTCGACAGCCATCCAGTCGACTGTGTGTAGGATGTCGTTTGATGTCGAAACATTATTTTACCATGACGCCAGTCTTGATTGAACACCCATTAAAGCAAAATGCCAAGGTTAAAGCTATTTTGTAATTTTATTTTCAATCACCAGGGTTAATTATAAAGCAAGAAGCAAATATTCGTGTGAATGAAAGGGCACCGTCACCAGTTGTTTTCATCGTAACGTTTTGTTTCTGAAACTTGGCCGTTTTCAGCACTGTTGTTGATTCTTGTAAACAAAAATACTTCTATGTATAACCTTTTAACAAATCCATTTGTTTGCATATTCTGCAGGTTAACGGTTCACTGAACGTTGCATTGAATTCGTCATGTTTTTTGGAGGATAATACCAATTACATTCGAATGGCGCCGTCCTACATCATCCAGACAGTCAAACTTTCATGTCGTAATCTATGAAATCGGATAGACATGTTTATCATTGAAATGAAAAACTCTATTTTATTCAAAGTATATGCCATTTCTCCCATCTCTCTGATAAATCAGGGATTGAACATCGAAAGAATTCTTCGTCTTTTGCAGCAAACCAAAAAGTCAGTCAACTTTCGACATCCTCGTAGGAATGGAATTGTCTTTTTGCCGAATCGATCTGGTTTTGGAATCGAAGTTGATGGTTTTCGCGGATTGAGCCATGATTTTTTTCTTGTTAAGATTCTCGAAATTAATAAATTTCAAATTCCTAGTTTTTCAATTTCAACAGCAACCCAATGGCCACATCGCATAACTTGAACCACAACAGTTAGCCACCCAAGACACTTGTGAGACTCCACATAATGATACATGGCCGTTTGGCAATAATATAATTATTTGTCACCATTACCCGAACCCAATTACTTTATTATTAGACAGGTGAAAGGTTCGCTTTGGGTTGCATTGAATTCAAGATTATCTGTACCAATCTCTTTTGTCTGGCGTGGTCCAAGTCTTCCACAGATCTAGTCAAACGATTGCCAAAATGTTTTAAAGAACTCCAGGTTTCCAAGAAATTCACGATTGACAAAATTACTCAGGAAGACACACGTTGTTAGTGTAAAAAGATAGTTAAACTTGTGCGAAACATATTGTTTGAGACAGTGGCTCAAACTTTACTGCACGTCAATTCATAGCACGCATCGCTATCTGTAGCATATCGGAAAATAATCACTCATTAATCCGTCTTCTACGAAAAGGTTGATTAAAACATGCGAAAACGTGGTGCTTTCTCTCCCTTTCTCGCTCGATCTTACGCTCTCTAACAGTAGTCAGCCAGTCACCAGAACAACCTCATACAGAACACGTTGGGGATGCGTTTGAATTGGAGCAAATTTATGCTTCATTATGATATGCCACTAGCGTACCCGGCCGTGGCGGGGTTGCGTGAGATGCAGTTGCATCTTGCCCGCCTCAGTCAATCCCCCAATCCACCCTTCCCCCCTACCTACGGGGACCGCAATCAACGAACCACCATCATACGGCACTATCAACCCTAATTACTGTCTGACGCACTAATGAAGGCGATAATCTATTTTAAATTAATTTATGCATTTGTTGCGCCGAACCATCAGCACGCAGCGCGCATGCACGCATGCAACTCAACCGAGCGCCTTTTTGCAAACCCCGGCAACACCCCTCTACTTTCCCCCCATCCGTGGGGCCTCAGTGTGGCGGAAGCTTTCAACGGCAGCTGAGGGGTGGCTGCGGAGCTCTGCCAACACTTTCTTATCTCGCCCGGCCCAGCGGTCGTTGGGGCAAAGGGTTGTTGTCTTTGCTAATATCGCCCACCGATTACACATCACCCAACCCAGGTCCGGAAGGTCCCGGTCCCGACCGGATTAGTTCGTTGCCTGCATATTTCGTCACTCGGTGCGCTCGGAAGTCGCCAGACGAAATGATCGGTTATTAATCTCCTTGTCACTCCGTGACGTTGGCCGCTCTGAAGAAGGAGCCACGCCACTCGGAGTCACCACAGTTCGGGGGCACCTTTCATCCCACGCGCGACATCAACGCGTCAACGCGACGGAATTCAATTCCGTCTTGTGGCGGCGGCGGCGGCGGCTTGTGGCCACCCTTTGGCCCCCTTCCGCACCCCGCCACCCGGGGGCCACCGCAAACGCCGCTCACCGGATCGTCACGGATGGTGGCCGGAAATTTATGACAACTAACGGATTAACTCCGGGCTTCTGTCGTAAATTATAGCCAGCAGCCGCCGCCGCTGCCGCCAGCGAGCGGCTGATTGAAGAGGGAAATCACGGGGTAGAGACAGGGGGAGAGAGAGAGAGGGAGAGAAACCAACTCCATTACGACTCCCCACCGCAAGGGACTAACTGCCGAAATCTCATGTCTGCGTGTCGTGAGCGATCCGTCAGCGAGGCAAGAGTTCAACGAGACGGAATCGGGCTCCAAGGTGGGTGCGCCACCGGGACCCATTGTCAGCTCGCCTCTTTGGAACCCCTTTGGAACGAGTTTTGGGGGTGCGACTCAAAAAACATGGCCGCTGGTGACAGACAAGCCCCAACCCGGTCGTATTTTGGTGATGAATAGGTGATAGATGTGGCTGAATAATTTGCCAACGCCATAAGTCGCCAGAAAGTTGGCCGATCGTCGATCGCGAGGAAGATGTTCAATCGGAATCCGCAATCTGAGCCGGCGGGTGTCTCTTGAAATGGGCGACCATTTAGCATTTTATGGCCCGGAGCTACGAGGCACGAGAGTCCACATGTCGGTTAGTCTAGTCGCTGGCACTGTAAACTACAGTCAAATATTCTTACACTTATTTTAAAAATCGTAGTTGAAACGAAACGAATGCCTAGTTTGTTATAAATCGATAAATAATTATTAGTGGCACGGCTAAATTAATAGAAAACGGTTTAAATCTTTTAGGTATGAATGATTTAATCTAAACTTATCTATTGTTTATCTGAACTACATACACTGGCTTTGTCGGGAACAATATACGTTCCGGGAACAGTATCGTCCAAAAATACAAGCTGGTCAATTTAACGTTCAATTTTTTATTTGGTTATCAAAAGGCGTAATATTTTTCGATCCTGAAACATTTTTTGGAAGTTTTTTTTATCTTAGAAGAATGGATCGGGCCGTATTTATATGTGAAAGGTTGGTTCATTAATTTTTTTATGAAAACCAATTTTGGTCAAATGTCTCACTACTTGTCCCTCTGATCGTGAGTTGGTTATGCCAGGCTTAAGTATTAAATTTAATTTTTTTAATTTTCAAGTTTATATGTTCAGTCTTGACTAGTCTTTTTAGCCCGTTGACGGTCGGTAGCTGACGGTTGATTTCTCGGTAGCGTACCCCATCGACGGTTATAGATCCTTCTTCATTTTCGAGGAAAAATTGGCCGATGATGCCGACAGACAAAAATCCATATCAAACAGTTACTCGTTTTGGGTGCATTGGCTTCTCTTGCACGATTTATGGGTTTTCAGAACCCTAAATACAAAAACGATGCTTAACGCTTAAATGAAATGAGCTTTTCACATTTCGCACAGTTTGAGTTAAAGACCTACCACTTTGTAAATAAGTTTTAAATATTTCCTAATTTACTGCAAGCGTAAAGCGTCCCATTTCGTGAATTTCAAAGTTTTTACTATACATTTACAATTTCCTGGATGAAGTTTAACGTTTTTAAAGTCAATTAATCGGTAGTTCAAAAAGTGAGCGCTGAATTGACCACCCTGAAGAAACGGAATACCTATTGGCAATAAAAAGACCCATATTCAGCAATCTGGTACTGAAAACAAAACTACAACTACAACCCGACAACAACAATAATATATCAGCTGATACACCCAATACATGGTCGACATCTTACAGCCAAGCTAGCCCGTTATAAGGCTATCTCAAAGTGGTCGAAATGCCACATGTTTCTTAAGCTAATCTTGTTAAGTTAGGTTACGTTAAATATTAGGTAAATGTAATAAATACATCTCGGTCCGTTCTTCTAAGATTAAAAAAATCTTTTAGGTACCTATTGAGGCTTCAGTAAAAATGTTACACTTAAATGCTAACCTTACAAATACCTTCAACATCTTTCTAGATACTAACAACTCACCGATATTAGTTTAATTATTTCATCATCACTTATTGCGAGCTTTTCCTTCTAACGTTTTTCTCACCTCAATTGTTCAGTGTTGTCGCTCCGCTTGTCTTAACATTTCTTTGAAAGTCCAACCACACTTGCGATTTGCAATATGAATGGCCAAGTGTCTTGACACCTGCTATTCGTCTTGTCGAATAGACGTACACTATTCTTAGAGAAGCAGCATAAAAGTCAGTCACAGCACAGTGCTGAGCCGCAAGCTGCGGGCTCCCACCGAACCCCGTCACAAATCAAACCTCTCCCGCGCTTTCGACAACGGAACCGCCGACGAGCGGATTCTCTCCACTCGAAAAGTACCTCATTTTCACCCAGTTTCTGCTGTCGCCATTTACGCGCCAGCTGACCGTAAATCAAGATCTTATTCAAATCGCACGTCGGCGCACCAGAACGGACACCCCGAGAAAAACCATTCCCCTAACAGCCACGACTGGCTGGTTTATAGCGCTGGGAGTGAGCGAGAGATGGGAAAATGTTTTTAAAAACAAACGGCGTTGCGTAGGTGAAAACGCTCAACTGCCACCGACGGCCACGGCGGGGTCTTATCACTCCCCGATGGGTGCTTCCGGATGGGGCGGAAGAGAAATATTACACTCTACTTCTTTGCCCAGTTTTTCCCAGCCAGCCAGCGCTCCCCAAATCACCCGTGGTCTTTTATGCGCGGTTTCTTAAATCTCCCCGAGTTTCTACGATGGCGCAGGGCTCAGGCTCATAACTCTTGCACCACTCAGCCATTGCGGATTTTTCGGTGAGTAAGTAATGCTACTGTCCGCCACCGGCTGGGAACGGCAGCAGGTGGTGGAAATTATGCTAAAATCGCCCAACAAACCTTTAGTTCGCTGGCATTTGTTGATGGCTTCAGCCAAGAGCGAGTAAGCAAGCTACTGAAGTTTGCAAAACATTTATATTATTCCAATTCCAATCGTGTTCGCTAATTATCAAAAGTAAACTTTAAAAATATAAAATGTACAGAACTCTACCGCGCTCTTGATTAAACCTACGGGCTGCTTCCCTGTTCGACCCTTTCATCTGCCGCTTGGAGTTCTGCTCCCAACACGTGTTTGCTACTTGATGGGAAGCATAATTGGCTGGAAAACCCAATCTATTCCTCTCCCAGGGTCCCACAATTCCTTCCAGCTTCGTTCCACCACAAAAGCCCACACGCCACACGTGTCACGGAAAACGATACCACGACATGACACCTCCGAGACACCCGTCTGCGATGGGGTCTCTCACATTTCAACCCGCAACATTTCTCTCTGTGTAACGACGAGTGGTGATGAATATTTCGACACCATTTCGAAACCAGTCTCGAATGCATTATTCGCCATTATTTGAATCAATAAAACAATTGTATTGTATTATTTCTTACTCAAGTTGTATAAAGAATGCAACATCAATTACTGCTTCGTGCCGATTCCGTACTTATCAACACGATGTAGCCCAACATGCCATCCAAATCCTACAGCGCATTACGATGTGTTAATTAATTGTGCTAAATGTTAATCAATTAGCTAGCAATGCTAGTCTTTTCTTGCTTTGGAACAAAATCCGAACCCATCACCTGAACTATGTTTCTACACGAATTAAAAAAACATATATCATGAACGCCCGGCCACATAGGAAATCATGTTAATCCCACCGGGGAACAACGATCAAACAACCACCTCGAGTCACGAACGGAACATGCCGTTTGCGGTGCGCTTTTACGGCTTTCCTTCGCCCGGCCGGTTGGGATTTTCGCAAGTTATCATAATAACGGGTGGCGGCGCTTTTCATCGTGGCCCCCCGCGCGCCCGTTTGGTGCATGTACCGGAAACGGGATCAAACACACCGGCCGACGAAACGCTTTCCGGTAATTGGCAGTCGGAACGGCCCGAAAGCGGTGAAAGATGGGGGTTTTGTTTTTTGAAGAAAATTTGTATTTATATTTCGAATCAAAGCGGTGGAACTTCATCGTCCAAATGTCCATGCTCATAGAAAAGGGATGTCACGGGATGTCACCGATGCCATCCGCCCATCTAATCAATCGCTTCCGGGAATGAAATATAGCACCCCGGAGGGCGAACGTTTCAACTTACTGATGCTTCGCTCCGATGGTTCCCGGCTGGAGCTGCTGCCACTGCGTGCCATGATGGCAGCGATTGAAAAATCCGTCCCATTGCCATTTGTTTTCTGGGACGCGACCAACGCGGCCGCGGCCGCAGCAGCCGCACAGTGGCTCGGTGTTCCCAGGAGCATGGTCCCGGTTCCGGTTTTTTTTCGACTCTCTCTCGCACTCACAAAACACACGTCGTCGGGTCCGATCCGGTGCAACAATTCCACACCGACCGGCGCGTTGAAAGATGACGATTGTGACGTTTGGCGCCGATTGGTTTTGCCCCTGGGGCCGCTTCACACACGCATACACGTAGGGGTTTTGGACAATTCAATGCACTTCAATTTCCGTGGTTCCGTAGCGAAGGACATGACGCCCGATAATCTGAGCAGCGACTGGCCATTCAACCCGTTTTCATCGACTTCACCGGGCCGGGGGAAAAACCGGAAGCGAACCAAAGGATACGCGGCGAATCTACTCACGCAAGGCCGTCCGTCCGTTTGGCGTACGTGCGCGCCGGTAGCAAACTGCACGCGAACTGCATATAACCGCCATTCGCTCGGCGCAGAAAAGTGTGGCACCACCCCAAGCCACCCACCGGCCCCACGCGCGAGCGTCTCTTCGTCTTTGTGGTGGTTGTTGTTGTGGTTGTGGTGGAGAGCAGCGAAGAGAAGAAAAGGCGCTTCGCTCGAAGAAGAACCCGTTCGTCTTAGTGAGAGCGGGTGAATCGAAGGGGGTAAAAGGGAAAACTGCGAAATCGGAGTGTTGAAGTGCAGAGAATCAGCTCGCGAGCGGACGTCAGCAGCAACCATATTTTATGATATTTTCTGATATTTTCGGTTTTTTGCGTTCGTTGGACGAATCAACCGAAAATTTTCAAATCATCCGCCATTCCGAAGAATTCCGAGAATTGGAAGCAACAAAATGTGCAAAAAAAAAATGCCGGAATGTCGCCGAAGCTCCGCCCCCTTTTCGGGATTGGTAATGAAACTCACACACACACTCACACACTGGTGGGCACTCACCACCCAGTGAACAATTTTGAGAGCCCGAGCCACCCCCTCTGCCTGCGACGCGGCGGAGGAAGGCTGAGGCGAGTGAGATCGAACGCCCCTCTGCCTGCGACGAGGACGAGAGAGGGCGATCTCGCAGCGTACGAAGTGAGAATGAGACGCGTTCGTTGGTTGCCGGGGAAAGAACGGAAGGAATCCCCGTGAGTTTGAAATCGCCGTGAGTTTGCTGGTGGAAGACGAACGTTGGAGAGAAAGAAAAAGGAATAGAAATAACAGAGACAGCGAGATCGTGGCAAACTCCCGAAGTACCGAGGGTCCGACAGTCTCTCTTTAAGTTTTGGTGAATCGGGACGAAAACTCTGCCTCTGTTTTTTCTAAGTGCCAAGTGTAAAGTACCAAGTGCTTGTGCTTCTCTGTCGATCACGGGTGATCCTGATAGAAATAATCCAGGTAAGTTTATTGGACAGTATTCAGTGACAACCAAATAATGTTGAAATGTTTTCGCTTTGCTCGTTTCAGATGTCCAATCAGATGTCCAGATGGGATGCAAAGGATTCGATGCAATGCGTTTTACAACGAAGGCAGCTACGCACCAAATTGTGAACCGCTAGTGCAGAGTGAAGAGTGTATGCCAAAAAAGAGAGAGAAAATATATCGAAATGTACCGCCCAAATACGAACTGTTTCATTTTGGTTAGGGGGAATATGGGAGAAAGAAAACGAAAAAAGCGAGAGAACACACAGGTGAGAGACAGGGGGCCGCTCGGTGAGAGAATTCAAACCACTGCTCGCTCCATGGACCTTTCGGCTGCTCGGAGCGATTCCCCCATATAACGCTATATGGGGGAAAGTATTCGAGACAGCCGTTCAGAAGCTTATGGGCTGTGGTTCAGCCGTCGATTTTAAAGAGAGAAGGGCGAAATTGTTCACTGGGCACAAATTCACCACGCGATGGTGCGCGGCTCATGCTTCCAGTGAGGAAACTACCCGAACAAAAAAATCACTCATATTTTCCATACTGAGACGAAATATCTGAGCGTCGATTCGTTTCTCACCAAATGCCAGAAAGAAAGCGCAACACCGAATAATTTTTTTGTCTCTGTCACGCTAATGTAGCATCCACCCAGTGAACAATTTCGCTCTTCTCACCAAAAAATCCAGTCCTCAACCACTTCCCATTCTCTTCTCATCGGCTACTTCAAATATTTTCTGCCATATAGCTTTATATGGGGGAATCGCTGTGAGGAGTCGATAGGTCCAAGGAGTGAGCAGTCGTTTAAATTCTCTCACCGAGCGGCCCCCTGTCTCTCACCTGTGTGTTCCCTCGCTTTTTTCGTCTTCTTTCTCCCATATTCCCCCTAACCAAAATGAAACAGTTCGTATTTGGTCGGTACATTTCAGTATATTTTCTCTCTCTTTTTTCGGTTCGCGTAAACTCTTCACTCTGCACTAGCGGTTCGTTCTTCACAATTTGGTGCGTAGCTGCGTAGACGCGTTGTAAAATGCATTTCATTGCATTTGCATTCGCATCCTTCGAATCCAGTTTAGTTGGACATCTGAAACGAGCAAAGCGAAAACATTTCAACATTATTTGATATTCACTGAATACTGTCCAATAAACTTACCTGGATTATTTCTATCAGGATCACCCGTGATCGAAAGAGAAGCACAAGCACTTGGTACTTTACACTTGGCACTTAGAAAAAACAGAGGCAGAGTTTTCGTCCCGATTCGCCTAAGTCCACACCAAAACTTAAAGAGAGACTGTCGGACCCTCGGAACTTCGGGACTTTGCCCCGATCTCGCTGCCTCTGTTATTTCTATTCCTTTCTCTTTCTCTCCAACGTTCGTCTTCGACCTGCAAACTCACGGCGATTCCACAACTCACGGGGATTCCTTCCGTTCTTTCCCCGGCAACAAACGAACGCGTCTCATTCTCACTTCGTGCGCTGCGAGATCGCCCTCCCCCGGCCTCGTCGCAGGCAGAGGGGCGTTCGATCTCACTCGTCTCAGCCTTCCTCCGCCGCGTCGCAGGCAGAGGGGCAGCCTCGGGCTCTCAAAATTGTTCACTGGGAATTGTTGTACACTCATCTTGTCATCTCGTTCATTTACGCCACTTTTCATGCCGATTTTGGAGGAAAATTTCAACGAAATCGGTCCCCTTTTTTTGACGAGCTTGTGATTAGATTCTTTCCCTTCCCGTGTGTGCCGCGTTTTCCGGAACGATATATTTATTCCTGTGTGCCTGTGTTAGTGCTGCTGACAACACACGTCATCTCCCGCTCGTTCCACGGAACCGTGGGTTGGGAATAAAAATGTCACCGGAAGCGGAAAACTCACCCCACCGAAGGGTTCGATTCTCGGAAGCGCCAGCTTTCAGCGCCACGATACCACGCGACGGTGGCTAGCTAGGTGGCAAGGTCTGGCACCTAATTATTCTGACGATACGTCGCCGTCGTCCGCGTCCTGGGCTTCGCCATTTGGTTTAGCGACACCCGAAACGATACCGTTCATTAACCGCCCGTGACACGGCACACGGTCACGAAACGCCAAGTGGTTCCATTTTACACTTTTTAACGGCGGCCGAGTCGGGAACACGTGCTATCGGCGCCGCCGGAACGGAACGGAAGGCAGCAATATTAATGGTCGGCATTTTCATTCGCAGCCGTGCGCTAAATATTTTCACGTCACGCCGCGATTAGACGGCGTCCAAGGCATTGGACCGACAACAGGTTTTTTGGCAGGTTTCGGCGGCAGGACGTTATTAAATGAAAAGTCGGTAGCAAGGCGACGGGCGGGCCATTGGCAAATAAACACCAAAGTGAACAAGATTCTTGGGATAAATTTGGGCGCCCACATGGCAAGGAGTTAATGTCGTGGGTGCCTGTGGTGGAATGATGTAGAGGTCTTAACGGTCTTTCGACCGAACACACCACACTTTTCCGTTAGTGGTTATAAGATTTGATATCATTAGAAGCCCTCGTGAGTGTATTTTGTTAGCTCGGTATTTGGTTGACAGCAGACTTCTTGAACATTTCTTTCTCTAGATAAGTTAGAATTTGGAACTATCAAGAGGCTCAAGAACTGTCGTGTGACTGAAAGACTTCTCAATTCAAACGAAATCGGTTCCAGAACTAGTTGAACATTTAAGGCAAACAGAACTGTCGGGAAATCATTCCTAGAAATTGCGGTGAAGGATTTGCGAGATAGAAAGGGATACTTCCGAAGGACAATCCCAGTAAGGCTCACCGTTTGGCAGCTTGAAGCAGCGTCTGAAGACTGCGACTCATTAATAACCGTCAACGGGATGAGGCCTCGTTAGCCACGACAGCCGCTAGACGTCACATTTAGCACAAATCGTGAACTGACAACTTACCAAGCCCATTTTCATCAAATTAACAATCCTTTGCTGAGCCCGGCCCAGTCCACACAGTCGGGCCACCGACCGGGCGTCTTGGAAACCCGTCGTCTGGATGGAACAAAAGAGGCCCACTCTCATGCCACAGGATGCCGCAGCGTGCGGTATCGCCCGGAGCCCCGGGAGGACATGCCGATTTCCGTGTAAGACCCCTTGAAGAGGTTGTAGTTTCTTTCCCTCCCTATCTCTCAGTCTGAAAGCAAGACCATAAAAACGAGCACCGAAACCGAAAAGGTGTGATCTTCTTCGGCTGCCGGGTTGCCATTGTTTTGCCACCGATCACCGGGGCGCTCACAGGGTCTTTATTTACACTTCAGACCATAAACCACTCCGGTCGGTAAGATTTACGACCACTTCCTCTCTCGGCCCGGTCCTCCATAGCCTCCGTGCGCAGGTTTTCGGCAACAGGCAGCGGCCTAGAACTCCCAGCTTTCGTCATGTTTTCGGTCGGTCGGACGGATTTGTTTGCCTCTGCTCGGCGACCGGGTTCCATCTTGTCCACAACGCAGCGGTTTCCAGGCGCAGGCACGACAAAAATGGCTCCCGTAAGCGGTGCGTCGTGTTCTTAAAGGAGAACCCACTGCCCCGTCCGAATGGGTCCGAAGGCAAATAAATGTATAACAATAAACGGCTGAATTGAAGCTATTTATGATTTTATGCATCCTTTCCGGTGCGGAGCGGCGGAAAACGTGAGCAAACGCAACTAGAGCCCGACTAGGGACTTACGGTGTGCGCCATTGTTTCGTCATACAGTCGTCGTCAGATATAAAATGGAAAGTCAACGGAACACTGTGTTCAGTTCCACCGCAATGGGATTTGCGCACGGAACGCGAACCTAACGAAGAAAACCTTTGCTACTTCCTTCAATCAAGTCCATTCACACCGATGAAGGTTCCGAATTCATTATGCATTCCGTTATTGAAATAAAAAATGGTAAAAATTACGTGCGGGCTGAAAAAATAACATAACTTTGTTTTGAAATGTATATTTTATTGGATCGGACGGCAAATTTTCGTAAAATCAAAAGTTTTGCCTAGATTATGTGCTACAAGCGGTGGATCTTGCAGTGTTGTTGCCCACACAACTCCAACGGTTTTGTCCAACCAATTGTCTAAGGAACTGGGACACTGTGGATGGTGCCAGAAGCAATAGAAAGTCTTATGGATCTCTCCAGCAAATCTGAGACATGCCGTTAGAAGGCTGAGTTCTCGGATACTACGAATGATTTTCCACGTAAATATATCCAAATAAATAATTCTAAATACAGATGTCGCTTGTAGTCCGTAGGATAAACTCCCAAATGGGAGTCCATATAATAAGGTAAATGGATAATGAGTAGTTTCTCACGTCTATATTTTCGCCAGTAGTTGCAGTTTTTGGACATCCTGAACCCTCATACAGAGAGCCCAATCCATCATTGATGTATCAAATTGCCTTCCAAAAAGTAATATTGAATGTCTGTCCGATGTTCGTTTTTTTCCATTCTTGCCACTAACCCAAACTGTTTGATAGTGTTGATTATTTGAGGAAAGGTGCCAATTATTCTGACCTGTAAATGATACTACCGATTATGCGCCTGTTTCACATAAAACAATGATCTTACAACATGAACAATTCACGTATGCACCGATGATCGTTGTCTTTCCTCTTCCCCTGAAACATAATAAAGAACGCTTATTGGTAGTCTTTCGAGGACCATTATTGCTGGCACATTGTTCAGTTTATTCGAAGCTTTAAACCAATAAATTTTACTGTTTCATGGCCTGGGACAGTGAATTTCCAAAGGATCTCCACACGCAGATGTTGATGAATACCTGGCAATGCTCTCGGCAACGGTTTGGTTCGTCAAAATTCTTGGCAGTAAAATAATCTGCCCTTACCGTCCCGTTTTACGAACTGTTCTGATGGAGGGATTGTGATGGAACGAGTGTCACCACATGTTCCAGAATATTCGCTAAATTTAAAACACATCTCAAAAATTCCTTCGGTGCATTTTTTTCATATTTTTATATTCAATCCCTGAACCAAAGGTTTTAAATTATTTGGCAAAGAGTAGAAAATTTGGTTGCTGCAAACGGCCTGGAGCTGGCCGTGCGTTCCTACAGAGAGAGAGAGCACTCCAGCAGGTCGTTTGTTTGAAAAATTTGTTCAACTAAAACAACCCAAACGACCACGGCCCCGCCATCGCTTATCTTTTTTCACATAATTTATAAATCTTCTTGCAAGGAACACCCATACAGACCCAGCCAGGAAAACCCTCCCTGGCCATTACGTTGTCGCTTGTGGGAGTCATGATAATCGGTCGTTATGGACAGCGCCGGGCGAAAAGGGTTCTCTCGCTCACTCGGCACATCGGCCGCGAAGAGGTTCGAGTGCAAAATCAAAACCAGATCCCAGATTGCGCCATTGCCCCGGTATGGTAACAGTATGTTTTAAGCCGCAACATAAAAAAACCCTCTCACGATCACAACAAATACGCCCATCACGGCAGCACTGTGGCTGGCTGGCCGGCGCTGGAGGAGCTCGCATTTCCGGTTCTTGTGGCCGAATTGGTGAAGGCTTGCTTTCATTTTGACTCGCGCTCCGTTGCTGGCTCCGGGGCGCCCACTGAAACCGATGCCGATGATGCCGCCCTTGAGATTGCGGCCAAACACAGCGCTGGTGGGCACTGCAATGCACTTTGGTGCAATATCAATAAACAGCCGCCCGAAAACCCGAGGCCGCCCGAGAAGGAAAAAGGACCTCTCCCCAAGCTGCTTATCGGAAACGACACCGGCCTCCGCCTCCGGATGACGTGATTCTTTTCGGTCTTAGCGGTGCCAGACCTTCGTGTGCCGCGGTCACTTCGGGTCTTTATCTTTAAAAGCTCACCACCAATCACCCGGCAGCGAAGCCACAGCGAATCCCGTCAGCGACCATTTCTCAAGAAAGTTGGCCGCGGTGGCCACTTAAGCCGAGCCACGGTTTGTTTTTCCCAATTACCGCCCGGCCCGTGGTCAGCGTGCTCTCGGGCGGCGTGAAAAGCAATCTCCAGATGATTATCCCCGACGCAAAGCAGACCGCCGTTTTCCTGGGGGCCGCCACTTTCCTTCGAGGCGCACGCTTCCGCGCGGCTCCGAATTGATCCCGGTGGGCAAAAACCGCCTGTCCCACGTAAAATACATTTTCCTCTCGAACGGCTTATCGATGGAACATAAACACCGAACCCCGGCGCGAACGGTAAACATGCTGTGGGCGCAATTGCGCCTCGTAACCGCCATCTTTGTGGCGATCCTCGTCCGGAAAACACCCTGGGACCGGCCGGCGCGTAATGATTTCCGGCCCCAATAGCGGCCTGCGTGGCCATTTCCTTATCGTCGGCACGTCAGGCGTTGTTTATGCGTAACCAGCTTATATCACTCTTTTTTTGGGATGAGTTAACGAACGTTCGCAGTTTGTTTGCAGTATGGCACATTGCGGCGAGAGGCCGGTGGAAGTTGTTGAGGTCACGGGATCGCTGGCAAAGGGTGAGTGTTTGTGACGGTGATTGACTTTCGACTAGAATTTCCTACTAAACTGAGCCTTACATATTCAAATGAACTATTTTCTGTGTCTTTGAAATTAGAGGAATTTGAACGATAGCTTTTCCGCTGAACTCATCTTCAGGATGATAAAAGAGTTTTTGTCGTGTTTGAGCCTTATGTAAAAGGATTTCCTTTCAAACGAACGAAACGGCATTGAAACAAATTACAGTATTTAATAACGTTTTAAATAAACTTAAATAAAATCATTATTTATTTATTTACTCATTACACAGGACTGGCACTTTACATTTTATGAATATATCTGTCAACTCAAGTGTTCAACTATTTGTGTATATGTTTTGCTGTCACTTAGGTATCTTGCTCGTCTTTGTATTCCGTTTTGCTCTCCTTTCCCTCTGCTTTTTCCTCTTCTCTTTCTGCTCCTTTCCATAGATGTGTAAGCTCTTACCTGTATAGCTTTAAGCAACCAGGGAATAAATATTATTATTATTATTATTATTATTATTATTATTATTAGTCTGCCATTTTAGAAAATGAATATCCTAACAGCACAACGTGTAAAAATTATTAAAACATACTACAAAAGTAAAGATTCAAAGGTGCATACGTTTCCAGATTGAGAAGACGACTGAAGAGAGGCCGTTATATCAAGAAAAGGTTACTGTATGGTGCGCATTAACATATGGACTAAGAAGATCTTCATCATGATCATGCGATTTGACATCGTTGGAATTTTTCTTGGAGGTCTAAGCACACGATCGTGGCATACAAGATGCTGGCAACCAGCCACTTTGGAGCATTTGAAAAATAATATTCGCCCAGTTATAGCCGAGACAACATCCGAAATGTGCGAAAAAAGAAATTGAAAGTTATCATATCAGAATCGACTATTGCCATTGATACCGAGGCGGCAATTTGAGTGATGTTGTGTTAATAGTGTTGTGTGCACTTTAATTAAATTAATACAATAATTTAAGAACTTAAGTTGTCAATTTACTTTATTGACAATTTATTGACAATTGACTTAAGAACTAAATTTTTTGTTGTTTTTAGTTCGTTTTTGAAAATAGACAATAAATAATCCTGTACACATAGTCAACAGACCACAAGGCCTAGTTGACACTTACTACTAGACTTAATAGTAAACAGAGGGGAAACTTAAAAGTAGATACAAGAGGGTCACTCAAGACAGAAAATGAACCATAATAAGAACAAACAGTTGTGACGAAATAACTGCAAAGGAAAAGTAATAAATAGCTTTTGCACTGATTAATGGTCATTTTGAGATCGTTGATATGGTTTAGCCAAGGATAACGAAATTAAACATACAACTTAGACAGAGTGCAGTAAACATTGATCAAGAAGGAAAAAACCAATGGCTTATTTCAATCGTAAATGGCAATACCCTAGCTTCTTATTTTCCTAGGAAATGTTACCGCTTTCTGCAAAATACCTTCCCATGATTCGCGAAAAATCTCTATGGATATGAAAAACAGTCATAATTTTAATTTCAATGTATTTATCGTTATGCTAGGCTTAAGGGCAAACACGGCGTTGCTCTGTCATCAATCAGCTTGCGGCTCATCATCTTTACCAACCGCTTTGGGCTCCCGTATTTCAACCACCGCCAAGCATCGCTGAAGCTGAATCGCTCAATCTGCGCGTTAATTTAAAATCGCGGCAATCAAAGGGAGGGAGAGATCTCGCACATGTGATTGTAATGAGGCCAGGTCCTTCAGAGCCGCGCCGCCGCCGCCAATAATGACAATCGATTAGGTCGCAAGGCGCAAAATTGAAACCGAAACGCTTCTCATCGGCCGCTCGGGGCGTGTTAGGAGAGTTGACCGCGGATCGGTGGAGTTGACTGGCCACGTGAAATGGCCTCGCGAAATTGGTGACCCGCGGGCTCGACGCGGCCACGGCCCACTAATTACGACCGGCGGGCAATCGATGACTTATGATGAAAGTAATGAGCTCGGCCCGCCGGCCCGCCACAGGAAGTGCGCAAACGAAGCGAATTCCGATGCGGCGGCGGCCGTATGGGCTGTGAATGCGTGAACGTGGAAAACGGCGACGGTCACAGCCTTTTTCTGTTGCCGATCGATCGATCGATCGACTGCGAAAGATGCAATCGCCTGTGAAAACGGGGTAATTTATCATGTTTTCGCATTTAACCTTCATTAGGCCGGGCCCGATGGCACAACCCGCGACTCTCCGATTGACCGCGCCACGGCCCGGCGGTGAAGGTTTTGATGATAAGCTTTGCGCCACGTTCTTTCATCGCTGCCGCCACTTCCAGGCGATGCCCGTCGTCCTGTGCGGTCGCCCGACCGTATCCTAATCAATCGGTGTGATGGAAGTGTTTCCGTCGCCCGAAGCCCTGGGCTGTAGTTTGCGCCATGCTGTAGCAGCTAATTGACCAAATTACTCTTTTTCACATTCTCCAATGGCGAGCAACGAGGATCAGTGGTGGTGTGAAGAGATCATGCATTCTTTTAATAATTATAGGAAGTATACTATAACATTAAGCAAGTCCAATCAAAAATAAACCATACATTCCAAGCACCTTTGGACTCAGATTAAACATTCCGAGCGGAACGGACTGCAACTACTTAATAAATGGGTTCACCGGATTACGACCCGAGCATCACAGAACAGGCCATTTTCTCGACACTGTCGAAATTCTTCCACCAAATTATGCCGCTTCCAATTTGCCACAATTTACGAAGTCCTTCAATTTCACTCCGCGATGCGTGCGGTCCCCGAATCCGGAAGCGATGCCGTCGAAGGCAAACCGCAACGGCGATTCTTTGTCGGTCAGCCTCGTGTCAATTTCTCCGCCAGCTCGACAAACAACCAAAAGCCCACCGAAAACACCTGGATGTGGGAAAAATAACGGAATAATGTCCTCACAAGGCGCACAGCAAATTACAGGGCCCAAGATTGCCGCAGTGTAGGGTGTCGCCGGAACCGGAACAAGATCCGATCCGATTTCATTTCCTCGCCAACGGAAACCGCCCCGGAGATCACGGCCCGCGCCATTGATGAGGCCTTTTTAATTATTTAATTCTTTTCAAACGCTTTCACTGGGCCAATTGTGTTGGCCTCTTGTTGGGACGGGACCCGAAAAGTAGATGATCCTTTTCATATTAAGCCTAACTGCCGACGGACTGGACAGTGGGTATAAAGAAAAGAAACTACCTCACGCCCGGAAGCGAGGAGCACTCGGGACACGCGGTCCGTTTTCTTTCTGAAACCGCTCTCTGTTTGACAATTTGGCTAAATCACAATGGACCCGTCCCGAGAACCGAACGTGGAACGAATAAATAAACGCCGCTTCTTTTTTGTAATTATTTTGCGACATTTCCGTGTCGATTTTGGTGTCCTTTCGAGATCTGCCGGGGTCGGCTCGCCCTGCACGGGTCAGTCTGCAACAGAAGGCACGGCACGAGGATTCAGCTGTCCGTCCAACGGAGGACACCTTTTTGTGTAGGTCATAGAAAATGAGTAAAAAAAACGGGCGGCAAAATTACGATAGGACCAAAACCACAGCGCGACAGTCCTCTCAATTTCGCCGGCCATTGTGTCGCGTAAGTTGGGAAAATAATGTTATTATCCTATTCGATGGTTTTGACTTTTCGGTCCCTTTCTGGGCATTAGGCTTTTTTTTCGTGTTCACGAGTGCCGCAAAATGAAATGCCGTTATCTAATTTTGGGGCCCCATTTGGACCGTCCCCTCGGGAGCGTCTGTAGCGGGTTTGTTTCCGCTAGCCTGCGCCTAAATAATGATGCTAGAATGATTAGGGCTTCGGCTCGTCATCAGGGTGGTCTCTCCAACCGAATGTTCGACTATCTGGGCGATAATGGTGAGCAAAGTTTTGTATCTGCGAGAAGCATGGGCCAAGTGTAATTTTGATTGCAACAACACTTCATGAGTTCAACACTTCAGACGACTGTAACAACACCTTTCAAGTGCATCGTTTAATTGTCTCGTATCAAAAAGAACACCCGAAAAGCATGCCAAACTTTTTTTTCTTTAATTACCTAGCCTACCTAAATTTAATTACCTAACAAAAACGCGTTTGAAAACGAAATCGATCAATCATACACTACAATTGTTGTAAATATTCATTCAACTCTTCTTCGATCGTCTGTTTGATGTTTCTTTTGTAATATCTTAGCCTTGGTTGACCTTTTCGGGTTGGTCTTCTACGCAAATTTCTCTTCATATCGTGCTGAAATTTGAGAGAATTGCAAAATAACGGCAAAATAGTTTCAAACGTACCGGGAATGGATCCTTAACATCATACTTATCTAACGCGAATTGTGAGCGAGATCCAAATTTTTATTTAAAATGTTTTAGATGTTCCGATCGGCGTCAAATATGTACCGTTTTGTTGCATAATTTGTTGCTATTTAAAAGATAGCTTTATAACGCTCTTTTTAAAGATATCTTAGTCGCTATTGGCGAAAAACACGAGCAATCTATTTTCTCCATTTTCTTTTGATCTCAATTTCTTGTCACTCAGGAATTTTTACAAAAAGGTGATAATCGCTTTGTCCTGATTATACGGTGGAAGCATTACAATTTCCCAACCAAGCTCTCAGATTTTCTGGCGATTCACTACAGGCGATGCTGAAAGTAAAAGCATTTTTTGAAGTGGTGAGTGTTAGCTGAAAAACGAGCATAAACTTGAAATTGTTTGATCGATACTTTATTTGAAATCGATCACTAAAGCCTCTAACGAGAAAATAATGGATTAATTTCTAGCAAAGCAAAGTTTCATATTAAGAACCAATAGGCAAGGCAAGTTACTTTTTAAATGCACTTGAAAAAACTTAACGAAACGCTCTGTGATTACTCATAAATTATGTCAATGTAGAAGAGCGAAACATTGAGTGGCACGAGCTGGAATAAAATCCCAACAACATAAAAAAAGGAATTCTTTTCCAGTCAGTTCATATGTTCCACGTGCGACTTCATCGTACACATTCAAATTAATTGCAGTCCACAGCAGCTTTTATGAATAGTTTAAACTCAACACCCATTTTACTGCCTGGTTTTTGTCCGCACACAAGAAGTGACCATTAAAGTTGCATTATTTTTTGTTGTCTAAGCCAAGCAAATGTGGAGCACGAAGGGTTGAGCTGTCGGGGAAAAGGATTGAACTAAGCCACCAGACACACACGGAGACACGCGCACTTCGAATCGACTGCATTTATCTGCTCAATCGAAACCATTTCCATCGCGTGGGCCTAACGTTGATTGGTTCATTTTCGCAACAATCTATTTACCGCCCCTTCATCCCGACCGCGGGTCGTCTCGACCTGGCCACACGAAAACGCATAAATAATGCACTCGCCAAACTATTAATTACGAATAATTTATCGAAATTATAAACCTTCGGCGGTGGCGGCCGCGGCAGCGTCTGGCAGGCGGCCGGGACCGGCCTCCGCATATAAGAGGGGGCCTTTAACACATTAACCACGCTTAAGACGGTCGGCCTCCAAACGGGTAACCGGCCTCGGCCAGACTAATGGATCGCGAGAAGGCATCATTCGGGGCTTTGCGGGCTGGAGGAGTCGCAGTGCTTTTTGCCACCCATCGCCACCACCGCCCATCGTTCGCCCGTCATCAGATCGGCGCCATTTTGAAGACACACGCAACTGCACGTTGCGTTTGATGGGCTTTCCTCCACTCTGCTCGTTGCCGCTGCTACTGTTCGTTTGCCAATTTAAGTGCATCGTTTGTGCAGACATTTGCCAGACCTAACCAAAGGGCATACAAAATGGCTAATGGCTGTGAGAAAACCACACACAAAAACGTTCGCGTTTTGAAATTATCAAGATGTTTTAAAGCGGCTTCAGGTATGTGGCTAACCGCGAGTGGATCACCCTAATTGACACACTCCGGACGAACGAGCCCACTTAATAGCGATCATCGGATTAAGGCGTTCCAGACCCCATGTTGCATGTGGCTTATCGATTGGGGAATGAAATGAGAAATGATCCACTTACGTGTGCCACACGAACAGCAGTATCGGAAGCGACGTGACCACTTCCACTTACTTCCAAGCTGACCAGTGTCAATAGGGCCAAGCGAACGATCATTCCAATCGAGAGCTTCCAGATCCAGCAAGCATACCCCCAAAAACCAGTCCGCCGTTCGGACTATGCTGATCGATTGGCCAGTCGTTGGAGCTGGTTGGCCCCCCAAAAGTAAAGGTCAAGAATGGGAAGCACCGTATGTAAATCTCAGTCTCAACGTCTACGTACTGACGGACCCGAAAGCGAGACATCTTAATGGGTGGGCACCTCAGCGTCCTCCTGGAGGTCCCAAAATGGGTGAAAATTTATCATTTCGCGCGTGGACTTGTCGCGATCACCGGCCCTCGCCATCCGGCCGCTCGCACAGCTCGGCAGCTCGGTTGATTAATGGTTGGCCAATGGCTCCGGCACCTCTGCTCACCCTTCGACCAACCGTCCGCTGACAGACGCCTTCGGAGTCGGGCCGATGTTTGCTTCGAAGCGATATTAATAAGAAATCTCCATCGGACGGGCTGCGATCGGCCCAACGTAGGTGGGCTCCATTTTGTTGATGTTGTGTATACATTTGAGACACAGGGCTCGGGGTTTTCGTAACATACGGCCGGAACGGTTTGGGGGTACACATGTGGACGGAGTGTGGAGCAATCAAACCGCCCGTGCTCGGCAAGGCTCCAGTAAGTGCGTTGCGTGTTAATATCATTACGTTACACCTTTAGAACCTAGCTCATGGCGAGTCGTTCTGTGGCCATTGAAAGGCTTTGTAGGTTAACTATCAATTATCAATGCACTTACTATTAGAATAGAATAAATATTTTTATTAAAGTAGAGAGAACGCTTGGACCAAACCATATTTTAATTACATTAAACGTAATCAGGAGACAGTAAAGCCCCTAGTCATAAGAATGACTCTTTTTAATACTCTTATGTTATTCAAAATAATTTTAACTCCAAGGAGTCCATTTTATTTCCACCTAAATCGATACATCATAGGCATTCATATATATTTTGTACACATTAGAACAAGCTCATATAAATCATGCTAATCGTCGAAATAAATAAATATTAGCGAAAATAAAATATCAGGTCCGATCAGTCCGAGATCAGGTTTCTTCGTTATCAGCATGACAGGGATACAGAACATGAGCAATCCTTTGTCAGTTGTTGCACTACTGCGGCCAAAAAATAACGAGAATTTTTTCATTACTCAAAAGCTGTTCATTTATTCTTCCAAATCTCTGCCATTGCCTTTAAAATAATCCTTCCAATTGTTGCAATTGTTCCAATTTTTTAAACAGTCCGAAAAGTTAGTTTTCGAAACTCACAACACATTCTTCGTTTCGGCTCATATATAGAGCCATTGATTGTAGAAGATATCCTCGGAGCAACCTCTTGAGCGAATAGCTAGAAGTCACATGGTCAGGTGGCACATAGAAGTCAGGTGAATATGTTCGTTGCGGAATTGAATTTACGTCGAAATGATCACGAAACTGTGATGCGAAAACATCACGTTTTTGGCACCAAACGACATTTCACTTTTCTGAGGCCCAAATGGTCTCTTAAGATGGTTTCCACTGATCCTTTCGATATTTCAACAAGGTCAAAAAGGTCTGTAAGTTTTCATCAGTCGTATTGAACCACTAATTCTTTGATTTTATTGACGTGTAGTTTTATTGGTCAGTTGATCAGTTGATTTTGGACCACTTATGAACTCTTGTTTCATAGAGCTAGCTCCCCAGAAGGCCTTTTGCAATATTTTCAACGATTTTCGCAGCAGAATTTGTTGGTGACAGTGACTCCAACTTAGAAATAAACTCATTTGTCCCTATGGGAAAGTTAAAGAAAACAATCCTTCACACATTTTGGCCACAGTGTTATATCGTTGTAATCAATGAGCTATATGTTTTGCTGTTAGATTTCGAATTCTTGTTACATGCTGGTAATATTAAACTGTTCTTTGTGTTCTGCTATCAAAAAGATTCCTTTCGGCATGCTAATATAATGTTTTACAGCTAATTCTTCCACATTTTGACAAAAGTTCTCTTTCAGTATTTATCTTCAGGTTTTTCACGGACCCTTCAGTCAGAGTTCTCTAGTACCAACCGGATGCACCTCTGCCACGTAACCGAAACCTTTGGCTGCGTGATCTCTCAAATTGGTCTCAATTTCTGCTCAACCAACCCACAGGGAGGGCGCGATCGCAAACCCATCCTAGAGCGATCGGGATCGGGTGCCATTGGGCGGCCATTACACGAGAACGGAGCAAATGGCGTCCTCGGAGTCCACCTCCGGCCCTCCGATTAAGTTATTAGACCGCCGGGGTCCCTGCCCCTGGGGGCTCTGTTCGACGGAGGGGTAGGAAAATTACTGTGTCACACTGTTGATTTGCCCCGTTCCGCATCTTTTGGGCTCCACCCCAGAAACGGAAGAACCCGTCGGTGGTCAAACCCAGAAATCGCCTCCCGCCGGTGGCCAGCACCTGAACCAGGTCTCATAGCACACCGTTTCCGGCCCGGCCCGTCCCGGCCCGGGGTTCTACGGTTGTTTGTTTTGGGGACCGATCTTCGTCTAACGTGTTATTACGCCGTGCGTCAAGACGGCCGGAGTTTCTGTGGGGCCGAAGCGCTCCGAGGAAATTATCATGTCTGCCAACCCTAATGACAGTGTGGCCCCTTGCTAAAGAGGCAAAATTGAGTCTTCAAGCTGTGGGCCACCCGTGGGCCGATTCAAATGCGACCACCCGTGCGAACGCCATTTGCAAGCTCTCTCATCGACCGGCCACGCGAATGTGCAGCAAACCGGTGCGTTATCAGCTCAATTATTGAGTGACATCCGCCCGTAACAAGCAGCCTGACGTGAGAAGCGTAACAGTAGGGCCCACTCAGGACCACTTTACGCTGTGTCAAGTGTTACAGTTGGCCGGCTTCGTTTCGTCATTTTGATCAACTGGCCTATCAGCGGTCTGTCGGCGTTAATCTCGTTTGACGTGGACTTCTCACAGTTACCAGTATTTTAATGGTCCAAGAGGAGAATTGTTTCCCAAAATGATTGCTCCAATCACACTCCGATTCCGTTGATTGCTCCATTGATAGAGAAAAAAAATGCATGACACTTTCACGCTTATCAACGGAATACCCTCACGGAATTGACCGTTAAATTGTGGCCGCCATTGGATTGCCCGACCCAGAATTAGAGCGACCCTTCGTGTGTAATATTGTTACGGACCTTTACTCTCTACAGCCTGCAGAGCCCTATTCCTGCAGAACCACAAAAACGGTCTGATGGAGGTCATTCCGGAGGAAACCGAAAATAAACAATGAAAGTCATAAATAAAGCATCTTGAAGAAAAGGACCCCACGAAGGAGAGTGAGCGAAAGTTAACACAAGAAAGCGGCCAGAAGTCTGCTAAATACGTTCTTAATTACGCAAAAGTTCGATGTCTGCTGGCCGTTGCTGGCTGGCATGATCCCTGCTTGCCGTGACCCTTTGGCCCCGCTCGCAGTACGATCCGCAGTCGATCCTTTCGGGTTCGTTCGGGGACGAGGCAAGGTCTTCGTCCTCGTCCCGTCATCCGTCATCTGGAATGTCAAAACAACGAACCCAATCTGGGTCATGTTGCTGAGAGACACTTCCATTAGCCCTATTGTTCCGCCGGCGATCTGTTTCACCGGGCGATCCAACGGCCAGCCAGAGTGAAGAAACGTTGGCACGTTAACAATGTCTCAAGTTAACAATTCATCACGCATCGCAGGGACCTCTGTGCGTGCGTGTGGCCCGATGTTTGACGCGCAATTAAAGGCTGGGACTGCAGGCAGGCAGGCAGGACGCAGGACCCCGGCGGTAAGTATACGATGCTGGCCACAAATGTTTGACGTCTGTCATCTGGGTATCGATCGGAGGTTTCGGAGGTGCTTTTTAATCCCGCCGTAAGACCGCCTCCCAAAAAGGATCTCCCGGGTTGAGTGTGAAATTTACGACCACGGCCACGTTAATTAAACAACCACCAGAAGGGCACGGGTTTGGCGAACGCCTTTTTGTGGTTGAAGAAAATGTAATGTGTGCCGGTCTTTGGTGTGCCGTTCGTCGGTGACTTTTAACCGCCAGTCAGTGTTGATTCAATTTATTTGCTAACGAAACCACGAGAAAGGTGGACTTTTTGCAAATCACCGCACAAAAAGCTAATTTGGAGAGCCGAATGAAAGGGAATTAAATTGCAAAATTTCTTCCATTGGCGAAACATCGTCGATGTCCTCGAAACAATACAAAATTAGGCTCAAATTAGAAATTCGAAAAGACTTGATCAGCATCATAGGAGAAATTAGATAAATCGGAACGCAACGTGGATGTTTGATCAAATTAAAATAAGAACAAAACAAAACCATTATCTCGTTGGCGCAAGAAGCGCGTTTCGTAATGATTTATTCATAAATGTTGCTCGAATTGTTTTCCGATTCGCCGAGCGACGATCGTCAACTTTTCCTTGTTAGCAATATTTATCATCGCTATCCATACGCATATCAAATACCGCAAGGAAACTAATTAATCTCATCTACATACCGGGCGTGTGTTGGTGGGCACCCATCGACGTGTGGCAAAGTTCGGCCAGGGAACGGCGAACCAACATAAATCACCTTCGTGTGCCATTTTATATTTTACCGTTGGACCCGTTCCACAGGCCGGCGAGAATGGTTTTATTTCTTCCCGTGTGCTTTTTTTTGCTGTTCCCCTTCGCCCATGCCCGGGCGAAAAACATTGGCATCGGTAGTTTTTGGGAGATAATTTATTAAATATAAAATTTCCCCGTCCAGCGTAGTGGCCAACAACAACACAGCACAACTTTGGCCAATTCCCATTTAAAACACCTTCCATGCCATCGGGCGACCATTTCGCTCATTGGAATGCATGTTGCTTAGTGTTGCGGGTTAACGGGTGGCAAGCGGACGGCAGAACACGCAACAACACACCGCCAACAACCTGGCCCAAGCCCTCCCTCCCCTCTTCCGGCCAAAAGGTGTCGTTGGAAGAAGAAAGTTCGCGCGACGTGGTGGCAGGAATTAAAATGTAACCGAAACACCCCCGGGATGGCGACACATGAACGATTTATACACCACTTCCACCGACCGCCGGGCCTCCGTCAGGATGCAGGACCACCCCCGACACGGCTCGGCACCTTGCGCCTGCCCGGCAAAATGCACTTCTTGTTAGGTTCTGCGCTAAAGAGACCCTGTGGCCACGGCTGAGGCCATGCAAAGGTAAGAAAAGTTTTATGATTTACGAGCCTCCGGGCGAATTTATGTTTCACGCGCATCCGCGCCATTCGCCACACCGGAGTCGCTCCGGGGGAGCAAACGGTTCCTTTTTTTTTTTTTGCTCTCACTCACTGCACAAACTTGCGTTTAGATGGTCGCCACGTGGTTTGGAAGCCACGGAAAGAATAAAAACAAATAGTTCGCCGCCGAAAGGGCGAAAAGTTCCGAGTTTCGAATGCTCCGAAAGCCGAGGGAAAAGTTTTGGGTATTTAAAATGCTCACCAAATGGTGAGCTTGTCAAAACAAACATTTTTCATTCATTCACCCAATATTGGAGACCTCTAGAGGAGTCAACGGACAATGGTCGACGAATTTGCCAGCTAAACATATTTTTATGTTAGGTGTGTGTTAGGTCTCTATGGTCGCATTGCTCTAAAACTAACTTCCAATCAATCCAAATCAGACTGAATAAAATTCTCAAAATGATCCTCAATGTACACTGGAGAACACCAACAAATCTCGTCCTAAGCCTCGCTGGCACACAAAGACTATCGTTTGAAATTAACAAACTAAAAGAAGGCCTAATCAATAAATGCAATAATTCTATCCACCCTACAATACAAGACCTAATTAACTGAATTTTTTAAAGTTAACTAGTTGTAAGATGTTTTTAGTTATTAGTTATAAGTATGATAAAATGACTCAATGCCACGTGGCATAACATGTAATTTAAATAGATTTTAATCGAAATATTTTCATTTCAATCATTTTGATACCTTAGAATTATTAAATAGCTGCAATCCCAATGTGGAATATCTCTGTACTCTTATGTAACCAAGCATTTATGTATTTATGTAGCAAAAAATCCTTAAACAAAAACGGGTTTCTTGTCGATATAACTCCTCGTCTTTAGAAGTGATCCAATCAAAAAACCATTTTTCGATATTTTCATGGGATGGGACAACAGTTCCCATTTGACATTTTTGAAACAAGATTTGACCGGCTTAGCGATGTGTGGTCGAGTGTTATCATATTGAAAAAAAACAGGTTATCATGTCTTTTATCCCATTCTGCTCTTTTTATTGCCCAAGCTGGCTTGAAACGAATTGTTATCGATAGGTCAATAAAAGCTCAAAGTACACCAGCTCAAAGTACAAAGCTCAAGCCTCTCGTATCCCACCATATGCCCTTAATAACCTTTGCGCACTGAATATTTCGCTTTGGTTGTGATGGATCTGATTCTCCAGGCTGTATCCAGGGTTTTTTGCATTTAGGATTATCGTAATAACTCCCATTTTCATCACCTGTGACGATTCAGTACAAAAACTACTTTCTTTTTCGCCCTGGCAGCAGTAATTCGCAAATGGTTTTTCTTCTTTCAATGTCTCTTTCTTCTTCTGGAACCCATAAGACATTTTACTAATTTTTCCCCTTAACACTCAAGAATTTGAATAATGTAGTGCGGTCTACGCCTAACACTCCAAAATTTCCTACAGCATTTCCATTCCATCATTTGAAGAATGTAACTCCTAACATTTCTGCAAGTTTTTTTGCGTCTGACATGCACTACGATGGACCAATGCTGGCAATTCTTCATAATCAACCTTTTTGGGGTCTCCAGATCTTGCAAGGCAAAACCACCATTTTAACAACGCAAACTACATTTGATACGTTCTCTCAAAAACACTTTACCAGGAACAAAACTCGACGTTTTCAGATGCTTATAAAAGGAGTTGTTCACACTTTAACCATAAGATCTACACTTGGTTAGATGCGACATAGATAGAGAGTAGCTATCAAACAAATCTTTCATTTACAAAAATTTTGACATTTAGAGCCTAATGTGTCATCTATTCTAAAACCCCTGAATTAATTCAAAGGTCTTATATAATGTATCAATCAATCACGATCATGATTACGCTCAATCTATAAAAAGGAATAAATTAAATGTTTATGTTCTCAATTTCACCAGAAACTAACTTCGCTTAAATACGCTTTATTTTCCTCACGCTGAAACACTATTTTTATGTTAAATAAAAATAAATGAAAAACCACTCATCAGCAGGATCTGTAAAATTAGAAATACACCAATTCAGCCGTGAGCTCTATTTCGAGTTATTCGGTGTATTTGTGGTCTCCTTTTTCCACCAAATTACCTTCCTAATAGACTATGTAACATTGCAGAAGTTGGAAAGTTCATCAAATGCCCACCGATGGTGATTAATGGGCACTGGAACTGTCCTCCGACGAGATCCTTAAGGTCAACCGAACCTTCTGCCGTAGCAAAACCGTAGGCACACATCGACACCTTTTTCCGCCGTGTGCAGACCCAGCAGACCCTGGCCGTTACCGCCCGCTGCCATCCCGATGACAACTGCAGCGATCCGGGAGTAGGTGAAGATTTTGGCTCCTACTCCTCGGTCGGAACTACGAAACGCCTTCCTGGCTAGTACCATAAATCAGTGTTTCCCGCAGAATAGGGCCATGAAAGGTGCAACAACAAACGGCTGTTTGGCTGGCTGGCCATCACCGAAGAACAAACCACCAGCCGGCCCACCGGGAGACGGGCCGACGGAAGAGCCGAAACAAACGAAAATTGTAAAACACCCGAAACGCCCACCGGGTGGGGTCCCGTTTTCCCGGAGCTCGATTTCACACCTGTGTAGGAGGTGGCCGTAGGACAATGCAGGACGATGTCCTGTAGGCACCTTAACGGTCCGGAGCATCCTGCTCGTCGTCGTCGAGAGTGACATGCCAAAAAAAACCGCATACACGACACAGAATTAAAAAGGACCCCCGGAAGGGCCCGACTGCTACTGAGGCCGGTTTGTTTGTGTGTCCGTGGCTGGTCCTTTATTTACGTTCATTTACATCGTACAAATCGGGCTAATGCTGGCCATTGTTGGGTCAACAAACAGGCGGCCCACAATGCGTGGTAATGGTGTTTTTGCCAGACCAGACCCAGCAATGCCCTCCGAAGGCTCCAGGGAGTCGACTTTCCGTGCCAACCAAGCCTTCTACTCTCTCTTTCTCTCTCTACGGGAAGGACAAACCGGAGCCGGAGTCAGGGCGAACACAAGCAAATCCCATTAACTCGGGCGGCCTCCAAGAAAAGGCTACATTCTAATAAATCCACCACTAAGCTCGAGCTCGTTCGAGAATGTCCTCCTCTCCGAATATCCTTTTGACAGTTTTGTCTTCTTTCTCCGCTCCGCTTGGTAAGGCCTTTTTACACCTGCGATCGCCCACCACCGCCGGGAGCTGTGGAGGTAGAAAACAAAGTCCTTGTCCGGCCGCCTGAGTCAGTCCGGAAAACTAACCACACCGGTCTGGCCAAAGGATTTTCCTGCGCTTTCCTCCGATCGTCCGCGATGCTGCCCCGCGATGTAATGGTCGTCCTTTTTTCTCGGTCCGCTCGAAAATTTCTCCCGAGGATAAGGCCGCACTGTGGGCCACCGTCTTCGAGTTGTTTTTAGCAAATGTTTACAATGAACGACAGCTGATTAATTGAGGTCTATTATCAGAGTGGCCGGTGGCGGGCTTAGTAGCGCCCGCCGCAAGGACACTCCTCGGTGCGATCCCTTCGCTGCTATCGCTCGTCGAGATCTTCCGGACGCTCGATGTACCCACCGACGACGACGAGTTGGCGGTCGGTAACGTATTCCTTTGGGATTATTTGGGTGTCCCTTTTTTTTTCGTCTTCCACTTTCATTAAAAGAAAAATTGACAAACACCGCGCGGAACTTTCAGGACTCAAGGAGTTCTTTTTTTTTTTTCGTCGGTCCATGGGTCGGTCTGGTGCGTCGCATCCTGCCCTCACCCTTTGCCCCGGTTGATTTATCTGAGAATAATTTGTAATTCAGCTGCGCGGCGGGGCCCAACAGTGCTTTATCGGGGCGATTTGTGTATGAAATCCTGTCACAGTTGCTCGTGGGCGGTCTCCTCCGGCCAGGATTTGGAATCCGTTCCGTTGGGAGGGATTTTTATTTGAGGATGTTCTTTTTTTACGCCCATGGGACTTATTAACGAATTAAACATTCCCGGTGTTTCCCGGTCGAAGCGGTGACTGAAATATGAAAAATGTTCATAAATGGTCCTTTTGGTCGGTTTGGAATAGCATAGCTTTGGAATAGCTTGAATAGCATTATCCCGAAATGCTTTGCAGCTGACCCATTGCGTTGAACGAGGCTTCTTGTGTTCGAACTTTTGGATTAAATCGGACTTCAGGACTTGAGTGAATAAAATGGTGGGAATTGGCGATAATCGCGAAGAATTTGTTTTAATTTTCAAAAATGAAGCAATAATGAAGTTAAAGGAAAATAAATAGTCCCCTTTCGAGTTCGAGGGTAAACATGATCGATTCCGTGAACTACAGATTGATCTACTTGAAGGGCTGGTCAGGACCGTCGGGCGGTGATCATCTCAATTTTACGCCAAGGAGAGAGTCAATTATGAGATACCGACCAGCAACATCTATAACTCATTCGTATCACGCTTAGATCATAAAAGGTTTGCCGAGTGCGCCGAGTGTCCACCGGAGTGAATCGGGCCAAAAACACCAGGCGCGGTACCACCCGATAAATCACGGAACGTGGTGGCATGTTGGAAGAAACACCCGCCACATCATACACATCTTGGGCAGCCATTTACTGGCTAGCCTCTGCCGATCCGAACGATCGACGGATCGGCCCCACGGTGCAACTCGCCTCGTCTCATGTTGAATCGCTGGGCTCATGATCGAATTAGGATCGCAAGGCGAAGCGAGCTGTTCACCGCCGTCGCCGCCGCCGCCAACATCGCATCTGTTTGCGCGAGATTTTATGTTTTATTTATGCACGCGGCCACGGCGCTCGGCCATCAGGTCCCAGGTGATCCGGCGCGCGGAATGGTTTTAAGTTTTATAATTTAATTAGCACTTCTCACGAAACAATAAATCAACCCGCGACTCTCGTGGGTCTCGTGTCCGTGGTCCCGAGACCCGCGGCAGCCACCAGTGCGGCGAAGCGGTCCGTTTTCCCAGTGCCTCTCGGGAAGGTGAAAGGAAATTGAATCTGGGCGCCTTCAAGGATCGATGAAAATGTTTACCAGGAGTGTCCGAGGAACGCCCGAGGAAAGAAAATGGTGCAGTGAAATGTTCGATGTAGAGCATAGCGTTCGTTCGTTAAATGTTTTATGCAATCATGTTTTATGTATAGTTTTGTTATATTTGCTGTTGGTTTCGCAAATGCGTTTTCTCATTAACACTTTGGGATAATATTTTTCTGGTATGTTTATCGGTTAGTATATTTATTTCGCTTAACTTTTTCAAGGCTTTTTTCTCATCTCATTTACTTACCTATTCGTTTGGGTTATTAAGTTTATTAATACCAAATTTTATGTTTCTCTGTATTTTGTATTCTTTTTATCAGATTTCATATCATTTGAGCTGTGTGTTGAACTGCCAGGATATTCCGCTTCGTTTGTTTCTCTTATATTAGCTCTGATCATGGAGCAGTTTCTGTCATGGCGTGTGCTGTTCTCCAGCATTAAATTTATATACGTATTTATCAAAAGCCGAACTAGAATCACCGTGTTATGGCACCGAACGGACCTCACACCATTCACCATCGGTTGCGCTATTGATCGGCTGTTGCGATTCCAAAATAAACATAGCGGTCGAGCTCGAAAATCCCGATCGTGAAGTGTGACCCGACCAATGCCGGACTCGCGAGTTTCGCGATTTCGCGATCAATCCGTTGCAGTTCAAACGGCCAGCGGCTGCTGACCATCCGGTGCGCGAGACCGGCCTCACTGCCCCCCAAACGCCGCTGTCTCCCCCCTAAATCGCGGCATCCTTTGAAGGTCCCGCGGCCCGCGCTAATGGCAGGTTTGGCGAACGCTGATTACCCTCATTATCAAGATGGATTTCTCCTTTTATTACGAGAGAGCCGGCCTGTCCAGGACCACGCGGGATTACCGCGGGTTTTGCGGCACCCGGTGCGCCCGCCCAGACCCCACCGCAGCCAACCCTTTTTATCGCTTCGCACGTTCCACTTCTTTTGCGGAGCGATTCTTCGAAGCCGAGGAGCCTTCCTGAGAGCCTTCCGCGGAGAGCGCCATGTGGTCGATGTGGAGAAGCTCCAACCAAAATTCGAAAAGTCCTGCTCCGCCCGGCGGAAGATCCTTCTAACAAAAAAAAAACCGAAGCCAAACACTTTGTGTGCACAGTTTGTTAATCCGGGGCCGTGGTCGTGTGGCCCAGCTAAAGTGGCAGCTATTTAGCGCGAGAATGTCGGCTTCTTGCATTTTATCTTGCGACGGGCGGCTTCCTGTGGCGGTTCGCGGCCCCAAAATGCAAAGTGCACCATGTGTTCAATTGACTAATTCGCCTCCGTTATGTCGAATGGGACTGCCGGTCGGCCGTGAAGGGTATTAATTTTGGGCGGCGTTGCGACTGCTCGTTGCGACTCATCTCGGGCCACGTCTGCGTCGTGCATCCTTAAACCCAAAGCTAAATGATTGCTCCAGATGGCCGTGGCAGGATGTTAGAAATTGGCAACCGAATCGGACTAGCGTGCGATCGTACAAAGTACAGGCCTGCCTGTGGAGATCGGCTTAAGATCGCTTCCGAACAGCTCAATTACCACGCGCTGTGCCGTGGCGTGATGGCAACGGTACACCGACCGAAATTGGACACTCTTGGGAAGATGGATAAATTGGACCGAGAGTGATTCTTTGAAGTGAATTGTTTTGCAAAGTGAATTAAGGCCACTTCAAGGAAGGGCTGCGAATAGTTGATTCACATGGTTATCATTTGGTCTTGTCTGAGTCGCGTATATGCCGCAAATCACGTAAGGTAGTAATGTCCGGAACTACACTCTTCCTATTTCCATTATGCAAATTGTGTTTGAAAATTATGCAAGTGAGTTCTTGAATTCTGTATTAACTGCTTGGATAAGACCAGCTTATAAATCGTTCTATTTAACACTCGTTCTGGTTTATTCATTGGTAGTGGAACCTCCCTATAAGACAATTATCAACTACGTTAAAGCTTTTGTCACATATACGATGGCCGTTAAAAAAAATATGGGAATTGCGAACTTCCGCAAGCTACGTAAATTAGATTTTTTTGCTGCGTTATGTTGCTAATCTTGTCACTCACTTATGCCGAAAAATTCATCCATTTTGGCTCATCGTGGATTTTTCTCTATTCCAAAATGTCGATTGCAAAGATCTGTATCGAATTTTGTGTGAAAAACGAAATTAAGGGCGCAGACGTATTCCAAATCTGTGGACTGTGGCTTATGGTGAAGCTATTACGACCCAAAGCAGCGTTTTTCGATTGTTCAAAATGTTCTTAGAGGGCCCATAAAGACCGCATCGCAGAAGACGCTGAACAAGATCACAAAAAATTATTTTTGAAGTGCTTCGAGGATTGGAATAAACGTTGGCCCAACAAAATTTTGAAGAAATATTCATGAATAAACCTTTTTTTTAAACCACAAAATTCCCAGAATTTTTTGAACAGCCATCGTACTCATTATTATTGATTGTAAAACATTAAAACAGATCTGGCTGAGCTATATTCGAATTTGATTTTAATATCTCTGTAACGATTATGAAACTTGAAATATTGCTTTCAATATTTTCTAAGTAATTTTTCTAATCAACCTCAATGTACCTTGAGTGCGTAGCGTATTCGCTTTCACATTCTGCAACTTCAAATACTACTTTCTAGATTCTAGAAAATGGAAACGAATGGATGAAATAAAAATCGATCGCCCACCACCGAGGATCACCGAGGACCGCCAAGTGATCGTCGGCCTCCCAATGGCTGTGCCATTATTGTAATTAATTTAAAACGACTCACAAACGACTTCCTTCACGCCGCACGTGGTTCCTGCCGCGTTAACTCATTTATTGAAATAAATTACCTTCTCACATGCAAAAGGAGTTCTTCGCCAGCTCGGACTCGTGAAGAAGCCGCCGCCGCCGAACTCATCGCCCAAATTGGACAAACGGGAAAAAGTGTTTTTCCTTGCGGCACGCAGCCGCAATCAATTGCCGAGCTGCACCACAAACCGATCGTTATCCTTGCCAATCGATAACAGCCGACCACGAACAAGGACAAGCCCGGGCGTGGGCAATCAATCACCCATCACCTGTTGTCACCGCGCACTCGGACTGCAATTTGCGCCACCCGAGCCTCTTCTTCCGGTTTCTCGCGCGCCATACTGCGGGCGTGACGGCGCAACGGCCGAAAAACGGCCAAAACGATCACGCAACGGCCACGCAAACACGCCGTGCTTAAGTAATGTTATTTTCTCGTTGTCGTGTGCACTTTTTGTCACTGTACTTAAGCGACAGAGAGAGGGATTGCGCACGCCAAACCGGGCGGAAATTGGCTGCCGACCGCAGCCAAAAAGGGCAATTGTTTCCCGGTGTTTCAATTAGTCCGTACACGCTCCCCAGATGGCGCTGCTTTCGGGGTGCTAATAGAAAGCTACGCGGTAAGGAAACACCGAAGGAATGCGTGCCGGGGACTTGGTTCGTTAGTGAGCGCGCAGGGAGAAGGTGTTATGCCAGGCCAGGGGGGGTAAGCATCGCCCGCGTATGCTAATGATCATCCGAGGCCTCCCAGTGACAACACCTATCATTAGGGATCAGCCCGAAAAAGCCGACACCGCCACGGACTGCAAATTGGCGCCTCCGGGTGTCGTTGCCCCGTGGCGGTCCTGGGCTCCTTTCTTTATTTTGCATTAAATTGAGCACCCGGTGGGGTTTCCGGTCCAATTCCCGGGTGGTCCCGGGTGCGCATCGGCCTCGCCCCCCAGGGGGGGAGCCCAACACCCGGGGGTCCTTTTTGATTGGGACGCCGCCAAAGCCGCCAAAGGGAGCCCTCGTGCGTGGGGCTAATGAAATGGAGTCACCTTGTCCCCCGGGGGGAGAGAAGGGGACCCCTCGAGGGGAGAAGCTGCCGGGACCCGAGGCCCCCGGGTGGCAGACAGCTTTTGTTTACGCATCGAAAACAATTTCATTAAACAAATTAATTCGATAATTCCGGGCGGATGTCCTCCGGCCTTCCGGGCTGACCGGGACCCACTTTCGGGAAGAAGAGCCCCGTGCAAGGAAGAAAGGAAGAAAGCAAAACGGGCCAAAATGGAGCATAAAAAGCAGTGGTCAAGCCGCAGCAGCACGGTGAAGCGCAACTCCAATCATCATAAAAGCATAAACGTGAGCGCCAAGGACCAGGACTCTACTCGTCCGTTGGGGAAGTCCGCTCGCTCCGGTGGCCATTCGCAGCCCGTCTGTCTCCCGGTTGTGGCTTTCTCGGCCAGCCAATCCCGAAAGGCTAACGAACGCAAGGCGTGCGCCTTATTTTTCTGCTCTTCATTTTAATGGCCACGTAATCGAGGCCGATCGAGAGAGGCCGGGGAGACATCGGGGGCCGCACACGCGTGATCAAGTGCACAGCTCTATCCGGCGGTTCCGGGAGTTTTCCCGGTGAAAATGAAGACGGCAAGCGTCCGTTGCGCTCCGATAAGCCGGGCGGCGGTTTAAGAAAAACCGGAGAAACAAATTAAACTTATTTCCCTTTTGCACAATTCCCTGTGGCACCCCCAATGTGGGCCTCGACTATTTGCATCCCCCAGGACGGTGGTGACCGATGGGTGCTCTGCTGCTAGAGCCGGCCGAATGGGAAACCGTTCGGCGCATAAAAACGCAACATAATTAGGCAACACACGAAAAGCGTTTCTCGGTTCCGGTTCAAAGGCCGGTTCGTGTGTAATAAAAACTCCCTAATTCGGTTCATCTTGCTGATTAAGAAACGAACGAACAATGGGTGGGGCCCGACGTATAAACGATGGAAATGATACATGCCCCGTGTGCAACACTGGCGCACACCCGTTTCACCTGTCTTCCGACGGGATCTTGGGAGAAAATTGATTTCATTTTCCCCATTTTCATTACGCCCGGCTTGGCTTTTCACATGGCTGTGCAAACAAACCATTGTTGTGGCTGCCGGAGCAAGGTCAGCTACCGACTACTTAAAATTAATCCGGTTAGGTTTTCTTATTTCTCACGTTACGTTCTTAGTCGGCGAGAGATAACATTTTACCTTCCTGGCGGTGTAACTTCTACGGGTTATCGAAACCCTTAAAACGCTTCAACGTATGCAACTAGAGAAATCACTAATCATGAAAGCAGTTTCTTGAAATGTAATGTAGTACGTTAGTATATTATGTTATTTATTGTTTCTAATTTAAATTTTATTTAATATTTTCTATCTGTTTCTAAAGTAATTTATTCCAATTTAATTTAAACTTTGTGACTTTTGTGTGTTTCAAAATAAGTTATTTTCTCTTGAATATCTATTTGTTTCCCATTCAAAGTAATCCACATGATGCACGGTACAGTTGTGCTATCGTTTTTGTCAATCCCCAAATCCCTAATTGTTTGGGATTTAATTGGGAGCCTCCTTCGAAAAAATTTAAATAAATAAAATTAGAATAAAATAAAAACTAGAGACCGAACTGCTCGCGGACCGTCTAATGCCCAAATCCTTTAAAAAATGCAAGGAGCGATCCGATCGATATGCTCAGCTAAACGGCAACTTCTGTAAAGGAGAATTCGGCACGCTCTTCGACAGCTTCTGAACTTTTGCGTCCTCCGATCTTTCGATCACTGAATTTGGCTTTTTCACATAAAATACTATGTATATTCTGTTCTCTGATGGAATTAATCAATGGTTTTGGTCAAAAAAGAAAACAAACCCCAACACGTGTTACAAAATCGCAAAGGGCACCAACAAATTTGAACATCGATGTAGGAAAATGTTTGGGTATACCAACGAACTCACAATAAACAATAATAATACAAACCTTCATGATTCGTATTCCGAGGCCTATTGATATTACAGGTTCAGGCGACTGGCAAGTGATAACAAGTAATTTTTAAAAACAAATCGAATGGAAAACAGTGGGATCCTCAGCGAACTCGCATTGCAAATTCATGAATTCATAAAGTAATCCATCTTTCTTATAAATAAATTTGATAAAAGCTCAAGCGTCCCGAGATCCCAACAATGACAGAATCACCACCAGGAGCCATCTTCATTTATTATCCAACATTAGTGACTCGTCTCATTTATATTGTTTATTCAAAACATCCCATAAAGGGCCACATGGTCCACATTTTCCCCGGGGGTTCAGCAGTATCCCCACCGTATCCGTTGACCCTTTCCGTTACCGTCTTAGGGTGCCCCATACTTGTTCCAAAACGAATAGAAAAACGGAAAACCCGTAAACGAAAACCATTTACATTGCGGCGCTCAGCGAAAAATCAAACCTTCCCAAACCAACCAAAAACAACGGACTGGCCTGGACCCGGAATTAGCATAAATTTTACAATTCTAATCACATTTTTCGTCATCCAAACCAGCGGTTGGCCCCAGCGGTCAGTCCCTGTCCGCAAGACACTGGACCGATGACTGAAAGGACCTTTTCCATGATCAAAACGACGAGACCGGGCAAGCAGAGAAAACAATCGCAGGGCATGGGGGAGACAAATTGAGAAAAAATTGACCTCCGCCTCCGGCCCCCACCCAGTCAGCCACCCACCGGAGGGTAGCATGAAAACTTAAGAATGTCCAGCTTAATTTGCAAAAATATCCACAAAGACCTGGAGTCCATGAAAAGGGGTTTTGCTCCGAAACGGGAAGAACGGTGAGCGGCCTGGCAACGGGCCTGACCAAGGGACCACGGACGAACCGAAAAGCATTCTGCAGCAGCAGCAAATCCCGAAAAAATCCCGATATCTTTTGCATCATCATTTACCATAAACGAATGGGGGCGCGGGAGTTATGCCACGGAGGATGTGTCGCTTTTTGTTCGAAACTTGGGATCCGATGTGGGTGAGGCTGTTGCGGTCATGTGGTTTGCTTCGGAGGAGGTTGGATCCTTACGAGGTCGGACCGAGCCGCCAGGAACCATTTCCGAAGCCGACAGAGATCGGAGACAAGCGGGATGCGCGAGCAGATAAAACATTTATGCCAATAATGTATGCATAAATTGCCGGACACAGCGATATTGGATATTTGGGGTGGTTTGCGTATTTTGAAAAGAAACATTCCGGATTCCAGATGAGTTGGCGAAAATGCGCCAGTTCCGGTGCGGTCGGTAAGCAGAAAGGAAACTCAAACCGAGCCCCGATCTTTGTTCGTTTGTGTGTTCTTTTGGGTTAATAAATAAAGTCCGTCCCATTCGGAGGTGGTGGTCGGCGGATGCTTTTTGCTAGCCATTGTCATTTCCAATCAAACAACCTGCTAATCCGCAACACGCATCGTGGAATAATCGAATCAGCCAATGACAAATGATTCTTTCGAAGAAGAATCGTTTTTCTTAGTTTGGTCCATTCCGTCAACGTTGAGAAGGTATTGGCATCGAAAACTGTGAAAACTCCGAAAACGATGAAAATTTGTTATTTTTGTCTTTGTATATTTTTGAATCCTTTTATGGGGACCTCCATAACTTCTAATTGAAGTTTTTGATGAATACTTTTGGCGGATAGAAGAGGATTTGCTGGTGGAATGATCCAGTAAGTTCTTCATCACGAATTTCTCGCCCTTAATTGTTCATTTTGAGTACCAAAACACACAAAAAACACTTTATTATTACTCATAAGTAACTAAATGTACTTTAGTTGCTTTATTACCGAGCAATACGACGGAAATGTATGTAAAAACCTCAAAACCTTCAAAGCACAAGCTTCGAATAAACCAATCCATGAAATGTTGCTTAATCAACATAATTTTGCTTCTAGAACCTTATGAGTTAAACCTCTTATAAGAACGATTCCAAAATAACATTTCCTCATATTTTCACATGTTGTTCAATTGTTCAGTTGCAAAAGTTTGTTCCATAGTTGTAGGTAATATGTTTTATTGTTTTGCGGCTTTGTAGTGATCTAGTGATCTTATCGGTACCAGAAAAGAAAAAAAAATGTTTTCAAAATTTATTTTAATTTTGATTTGAAGTAGATCGCCGGATTTGTCAGTTTCAGTTTGCAGTGCGACGGCATCTAGCCGTGACTCAAACCTTTGGGAACTTTTGGGACACAAAATATTAACGGCGTACACTAAGGATTCGAACCGCTACAGCCAAGATCAAAACCTATAGCACAACTAGCTTTAGCGCCATCTATTTGTCAAAGCTGAGACTTTACGAAATATTGCGTATTTGTGGCAGCGGCGTTTTCAAATTTTTCCTTTTTTTTCGTTAAACTAAATTCCATTGATTCCAGCGACTTCTGCTGATTGTCCAATCAATTAGTAAAATCATTATTAATTAATTATTATCATTATCATTATCATCCAATCATTATTAATGAGAACGCAGTAATATGTAATGTTATAATAAGCATAATTCGAATTTTAGTTTTTCGCTGTGTATATCTTTGACTGGATTCTATAGACATACTATAGATATACTATGTATAGCATTATTCAATTTGAGTGCGCAAATGTTTGAAATCGTGAAAGAATTTTTGTCTTGTCCATAGAAAAAGTCGATGGCCATTCCAGGATCATCTACATTTCTAATGCATTATAAACTCATATGCAGACTAAACAAATTCAAAAGCAACCTTAAATAGAGGCAAAGATTTCGACCGAGCCTCTTTTCTTCATTTTCATATTGTACAAGAACGTATAGTTACTGAGTATTTATCTAACAACGTTTGCTGGAATTGTTTTGTAGAACAGCATACTTACCCGTTACGGTCCGTCCATTGTTCACGAATTAATAACTAATTGTTTGAATTTCTATAAATGTTTAATTTTCAATTTTGCGAAACAGAGCTGATATTTCTTTTTGAAATTTCTCAACCCTTTCGCTTTATAAATTAAATATTGTCTTTTATTTTATCTGTACTATCTATTTCAGCGGTTGCTAACCGTGCTAACCGTTATTGACTATCTTATTAACGTACCCTTCGCAATCGAACAGCCGGTTACGATGAAACACTTATTTATTTGAGGCTGCTCCATTACAGATAATTGATAATTGATTGAGATCGTTCTAGAACGCATGTAAAAAATCACGGAACTGCAACAAAGTCCAACACAATATTATGCAATCGCTACATTTCGAATAGGAATATATAAAAAGAGCATGATTGTTGGCAACACCGATGGGAGAAATCCCACGCATAACACCCCGTTTTGCGATCATCAGCGATTAAATCGTTCGTTGAGATAGATTTGACGTCATTAGAAGTGATACGGCACTGCAATAGTCGCCACAAACCTGTGTATCCAGTTCAGCTTCTCCAATGCGCTAGCCCTGTTGACCCTGTGGCCATGGAGCACTGCACGTTCCGTTCCCACCACCGGCCGGTCATGTTTTCAATTAATGAGAAAAATATCTCCTCCCAGTCATCCTCACCGCATCTCGCGCACTCCAATCATCGAGCGCAGCATGCATGCGTCTTGCGCAGCAGCAGCATCAGCGGCGCCAAGAGGTGCTTATTAGGAAGTGACCTCCAACTCCTCACGCGAGGGTCGCTCAAAACGGTCGCACCGTGCGCAGAATTGCACCGAAGAAATGGCCACCACGTGGCACACTGACACCGGACAAGGCCGTTGCATGAACGAAAACGAAACGCACGGGGCTCCGTTGGCGCGGAGTTTGAAGATCAATGGCGAAGGAGAGTGAAAAGGCGCGCCAAACACCACGTGTGTGGTTGTGAATTTCTATTCCACTTTTCGAAGGTTTGCCGGTCGGTAATGATGTTGATTTCGGTACGCCATGTCATGGGCGGGAAGAGCAAAACATTCACTGTCACGGCATCGACATAACGATTAGTTCCACATCGCCACACTTCAACGGGCGGGTGCCGCAGGCAGACGGGGTCAGGGTGCGGTGCGGGCTAAGAAATGGCTGTGGCCTCTAAATTCCCCACCTGCGGGCGCCATGGGCTCGTTAGGTTATGTATTCCGCGGACTCGAACGCGCGCGCGCGCAGTGCGATGTAACACCACCCGAGAAGGTGGGTTGGTTCTCCGTTTGAAGGTTTGGCGCTTTGTTTGTCCGTGTTGCTTCTTCTTCTTGCGCTGCAATGGCACCGCCCGTGGCCAGGAAACTCTAAATGGGTGTCCGAGCCGCGAACCCGGCGAATGCGCGACCTTCGCCATTCATCCGAACCAATTACAGACGACGATGCGGAAGCTGCGCGGCCGAAGAGGTGGCGTGCAGCGATGCAGCCGTGACCTTGGGGAGCCCATTTACTGAAGCATCTATTGGTCTGCTGGACCGGGTGCTCGAGGAGGTTTTTCCGTACCCGGCGTTATGCGGAACGCGATCAGCCTTTCATTTGTACGGTCGAGCGCATATGTTATAACCGGTGAACCTTAGCGGCTTTGTTTACAGATTATGTATGCTCACAGACCACCGCAAGTCGTTTGTTTTTTTGCAAATATCTATTGGTCTTAATTTATTACTCATTTGGACGATGGTTTCATTTCAATACTAATCCTAGATTAGTATTCATTCATTAGCACGATGGATCATGTGTTGTTTACTCAAAACAGAGCCAATTCGAAAGGAAACTTTTAGTTTAGCAGTTAGTTCTAAAAGCTTCCTTTTAAAGCTGATGCTTTACACTTCGCTGTTTTTAGTTTCTTCCATTCGTTTGTGAGCTACAGGGTGTTAACAATGGAGGTCAACTAAGAGAAAATTAGGTACATTTTACAGTTTTTCTTTGAAAACGGCGAAAATTAAAGCTAAGCCGCTAAAATTTTGCATGGTGATTATGGTGACGATATGCTTTCGCCTTGCGCAGGCTGGTAATGTGTAATTTTAGTTTCGTTGACCCGTTTCAGTTACTTTTTTTTTGAAGAGGCACCTCGTACATGCTGACCCGTCGTCGAAAATGTTGATAAAATCATAGAAATAATCAAAGTTTATCGGCATGTTAGTATTCGTAGCATCGTCCAGGCGCTGAAGGTTAACCATCAAACAACTTCAAGCCATTCTTCTTAAATGAATGGTGACTGAGGATGAGAAATGGGTCACATATTGTGCGAAATCGATCGTGCTCTAAGCGTGGTGAAGCAGCTTAACTAAGACTAACGGCATGGAAGGTTCAACTGTGTATTTGGTGTGACTGGAAAGGAATCGTTCATTACGAGTTGCTTCCGTATGGACAAACACTAAATTCAGATCTCTACTGTCAACAATTGAACCGTTTGAAGCTAGCGATCGACCACAAACGACCAGAGTTGGCCAACAGAAGAGGTGTTCCACGCTTTCCACGCATAAATTTGTTTGGATCTATAAACAGGTGGAAGTCGCTTGGGGTCAAATCTGGTTAATACGGTAGATATTCTAACAATTCGAACTTTAATTCATGGATTTTTGCCGTTGTCAAAATGTTCTTGCGACACGGTGCATTGTCCTAATGAAGAAGGATTTTTGTTGCCGTTTTTGGACGTCCTTGAGGTGGATCGTCTTCAACCAAAATTCAGGAACCTTAGTCCTTATATACTTATATGTTCATAAATTTCTTTTGCTTTTAAGCCTTCCAAAAATAAAACTTCAATCAGCTCACATTACTTGACTTTTTCCGATGTAAAAAAATACTATGACACGTTGATTGAATTGACCGATAGAAATGAAACTTCACATACGTTCAAATGAAGAGATGTACCAACATAACAAAATTGTCTTAGACAAGTTGCAGCGCCCTCTCGCAAAACTTATTAAACAACCCAGTATAGTGCCCGTTCTTCGTAGAAAACGCCCCAACATTAACCTCTACAAGGTACTTCAGCTAAGCGTGACAGCTCATAGAATGGAGCGATCCAAACGGAGCCCGCAGGAAATCGATCTTCAAATCTCGACCCGAAGATCTTCACGCCGACGTGCCGATCGTGTCGCTGGTCACATCATTTGATGTTTGTCGGAGCGAAACATGTTCACGCTTTTCGTGTCACGAGTGGGTCGGATCGAACCTTCAGCGATCCTCCCTTTCCCGGCTGAGCTGGAGGTAATGAGCGGTGACCACCACCGGCAATTAAAGAAATTATACACCCAAGTCCTGGTCGGGGTCTACGGCACAGCAACACTTCGGTTCAACTACCCCGGTCTGTCTCAGGCACTTCTGACATTCTTCTGTGGCCCTCGGTGAAAAGTGAGTGGAGCTCTTGCCCCAAAGGCAGCATCCTTTCGGACGAGTTTTCTCGTACTTAGGTCGAGACGCGTTTTGTTTTTAGCCGTCTCTATGCAAATTGCATCACCGGCGGTGGTATTTCATCTTCACAAACACCAACCAAGCCGACCAACCGATGCGTGATTGTGGCCATTGGAACGAGCAACGCAATCTTCGGCTCAGGGCGGCTTAATTGATTTTTCTCCTTGCCCCGGCTCGAAACTCGGCCATCATGCTCTATTCTCTTGAGCTTGAGCGTACCGCGTTACTCAATGCTTCGGATCAGCCGATGTTGGTTCGCCGTTCGAGATTTATGATTTAGCTTGAATAATCGATGGACCGGACGAAGGATGGAACGATGGCTAAAACGGTGCTCGAGGTTCTGCCATCATTAGCCTGATCGTTTCATAATAAGACGCTTGCGGGGGATTCGTATAGAAAACTGCAGATTACCCTTACCCTTACATTTTGGCATGGAAAAACTTTAACTAATTCTACAATTTAAGTTTGAAATAGACGAACTGGTAACAAGTTGAGTTGCATAGTGACATGGTTGTAAAATATAGGAAATATAGCACTCGCGCAGTGGAATTAAATATTCACGATTCCTCTTCATTAGTCATAATTCCTAGTTATTTTCACGCCGTTAGAATGCCAATTCTGTTCGCCGACCGACCCATCGTGGCGTGGGAGATAAATAATTAATTAATTGGCAGCCATCTGCGGCACGGAGAATGCTAAACCGGCCACCATCGCGACAAACCCAGCGGAAAGCGGGCCACTGCCTTAGGTTCTCGGCGGGAATTTTCTACTTGGCGCTAACGCACGAAAACTGACTCCGTCACAGAGTGCACCGCTAGTTAAATTATAGTTCGCGTCCGCGAAAAATGAAAACAGCACGCAATCTGCTGATTAAATTTGGATAATTCGTCCGACCTTCCCATGGCCTTTCTTGGCTGCGGCTGCTTGGCTGAGTGTCTGAGGGAGATGCCTAGGATTGTCTGATACCAGAAGGTTTTTTCCTGACTGGCGACTGTTGCACGCGTGCATTCCACAACAATACCAACCCACCGATTTGCTACAAAGCACGACCAACATTATACAATTTAGAGGCTGTTTTACAGACGCAACGGCTCTTGCATGATCAGTGGCCATTTTGCCCGAAGTGTCGCGGTTTTTTGCAAAACATTCGATCGGCCTAGCACGTGCCGAAAACCTATTTGGTGTTAAATTAATAATTTCCGCCATCGAACATCCGAACCATGGCGTTCAATTTAAAACGCCCATCCGCATCCGTCCATGGCCCGGCGGGTTTCCTAAGCGTTCGAAAACCGATTCGTGATACAGATTGGCTTTTGCCTTTGGCCGGCTCCGGCGCCGAGAAGTGCAACTCAAGCGATTATGTTATCGGTGGTTGCTCAATGCCGAAGGCCCACTCCTGGACGTTGCATGGCTCGTCGTATTTGCCCCGCAAACGATGGCGCAACCACCTGTTGACACCGTTCATCATACCGCGGCTCCATGGAGAGTGAGAACATCATCATCTTTCGAATGTTACGCTAACCCTTCTTGGGGCGAGTTTTTGTCTCTTCACTGGGCCGAGCCGCCCGATGCCGGCAAGCAATTAAATCGCCAAGGTCAGAAACGGATAACGGTGGGGAAGCCTAAATCAACAATCCGGAATAGCGTAATGAACGGCGGCATATACGACAGAAGCCGACCAACACCTGTGACGCAACCGTGCTGAAAGTGACGATCAAGTGTAAATTGTACCGTATCAATTACTATGGGAAGCCCAAAGGACCAATCAACGGTAGCACTAATAAATCAGTGCATGGAGGTCATTGGTAAACATAAAACGATGTCGAATGAGTTTATAACTTCGATTTTAAATAAACAGTTCTCAATACAACAACTTTTTTTTACTTGGAACTTGATTACACATAAATGCTTGTTTGCATAAGAGTACAAAGATATTCCACTTTGACATTGGATCTATTGAGAAGTCGAAGGAATCAAAATGATTGAAATGAAAATGTTTCGAATTAAATCTATTTAACTTATATGTTATGCCACGTGACATTGAATCATTTTATCCTGCTTACAACTAGTAACACACAACATCTTACAACTAGTTAATTTTAAAAGAACTTCAGATGATTAGCTCTCGAACTGTTGAGTGGATAGAATTATTGCATCTATTGACGAGGACCAATTCAAAAACTTAATGCTGCATCCCATGTACGAGGGCTGTTCGAAAAGTTTTAAGACTTTTCAATTTCCGTGGGCTACGTATGTTCGATTTTCGATTTTTGTAGCGTTAGGTTGCTACACATGTCGGTGATTTAAGGTGAACAGTTCATCCGTTTTGAGTATTGAGTCAATTTTTGACAGTTGTTCTGCTTGGACAAGATTTGGCTCATCGGCGATGCCGTTTTTATCTCCCAAATCGTATCGTAACGTCATCCTTTCGTGGCCTCCTTTCGATCCCGGAATAAGAAAAAGTTACAGGGGGCCAGATCTAGAGAATACGGTAATTTGGGCACGCTACGCTAACGCAAAAAAAATCGAAAATCGAACATACGTAGCCGAGGGAAATGGAAATGTCTGAGAACTTTTTCAACAGCCCCCGTATATAAATTTGGCGTATATAAAAATATAAACAGAAATCCATTATATTCTTAGTAGATGGCTGTAGTGATCGATATCTCGTGAAGAATCGATAGTTAAGGATAAGGATAAATAATAAGGATAAGGATTGGATAACTAATGTAAGGATCATACAGTTTTAAGTTTATGCTCATTTCAAAGCTTCACACTTGAAAAAACTTTCACTATTTTTTGTTAGTTCCATTCATTTGTTAGTTACAAGCTGTTAACTATGGAAATTGACGAATTTCGATATATTTTACAGTTTTTCTTTGATAGGACGCTGAATCGTTTCATGGTGTTAAGGTGCCGATACTCTTACACCTAATTAGACGAATTTCGGTTTCATCGATTCCCTTCAGTCATTTTTGATGTTAAAGATTTATTTATGTTTAGCTAAACTCAATTCAATTTTGTAAATATAAAAAATCCCAAATTGTATCTAATCTTATCGATAAATAGTGTTGTGAAAAAAAAAGTCATCCACGGTTTAAGTACTTCCACACCACTTAAGGCTGCAACACTTTTACTGGCCGCCCAGGGTCGTAAGTTACGACTCGAACCCCCCGAGTGCCGCCGCGAACCTTATCAACGCAGCCATGACGGGCAAAAATGTTGTTTTGGTCAATGTTGTTGGACCATTTCGTAGACGCCGAATTAATACCAATGGACCCCAGTATGCCCCCCCTGACAGTCCAAATCCTCGAAAGCGACCATCCATCATCGCAACGCACAGCTTTCAGGCCCCAACAAAGTGATCGCATCCAATGTCGCTTTGTACACAATTAGCACGAGCCGCCAGAGTTAAGAGTCGAGTCGTCGCCCCGGCAAAAAAAAGATTCAAACTTCAGCTTTCGAGCCCCGGCTATCGGAGGCTATCTTTTTCGGGCCTTTCGGTACAACCGGTCTGAATTTGGCGTCCGTCGCGCGAGCCATCATATTTTCGGCACACGGAGTTGCAGCTCTGCGCGAACACATCGCGCGGATCCACGCCGCCAACAACTCCACGCATACCTCCACTCGTCGGAGGGCAGCAAAGAAACAGCACCGGATCGGCCGACGAGCTGCGCGGTCGCGATCGGCTCAGTTTTATGCTGAACTTCGGACGGAACGGAAGCAACACGGCAGCAGCAGCCGATCGTGGCAAGTTGTTACGGGGCCTACTTTCGGGCGGAACCTCTACGATCGACCGGAGAGGTTGTTGTTGCGTTCTATGATCGGGTGCGCGTCCCCGCGTTCGTCCTTGTCCGTCGATTTGGTTTGGTTTTCACCCTATCCGTGCTTCGTGCGTGAATCAGCCGATGCGGTCCGTGATCTGGGGTCAGAGTCGCAGAGTGCTGGTACGCGGGTCTGACGGTCACGACTTACCGCACGTGAATTCGTGAAGGTTCGAAGTGGGCCCCTTCGAAACCGGCGTGACCTAGCTTTACGTGCACTCGTTTAACTGCCGTAAGTGCTGTGGCCATGTGTGTCTCGCCCTAGGGCAAAGGTTTGAAAGTGTCGCCGGAGAGTGTGCGGACCGAACGCGAGTGTGTTTAGTGTTGCCATTCCGGGCTCGTTATCAAGTGTGTTCGACAAAGTTGCCTGCAGCGACTGACGCCATCCTTGCATCATGCTGATACCCTGGAACCTGGCCCTCTGGGGCCTCGCCCTTATCGGAGCGTGGGCTCTCGCCTGGTTCTTGTACGATAATCTAAAATCGCTCGCCCAAATCGGGATCGCGCTGCTCGCGCCGTACTTTGCGCCGAACGAACACAAATCGCTCGCCGAGCGCTTTGGCAAATGGGCCGGTAAGCCTTCCCCGCCGGCCGAGAGCCGGAAGTTACCCGTCGTTCCGATATGGCGACGATCTTGACCCTCACCTAATGCTGCTTGTTCTCGTTTTTTTTTTGCTGCGATCAATGCGCACACTTTCTCGCCCGGGTGCCGCCGACAACTAACAACACAACGCATCCCCGGCACGCAGTCATTACCGGTTCAACGGATGGAATCGGCAAGCACTACGCTTTCCAACTGGCCAGCCGTGGCCTCAACGTGGTGCTGGTCTCACGCTCCGCCGAGAAGCTAGCTGCCGTGGCGCACGAAATCGAGTCCAAGTACTCGGTGAAGACCAAGTGGATTGCGATCGATTTTAGCAGCGGACGCCACATCTACGACCAGCTGCGGAAAGAACTCGAATCGGTGCCCGTTGGCATTCTAGGTGAGTGTTCCGTCACCCCACTCGGCTCGTCTGATGGCCAACCGGTTGCGCCGGATATCTAGAACCGTCTCCTGTGGATACTCGCGTAGGACGCAGTTACCTCAAATCCTGGTCTGGTACAAGGGTGAGCCATATATGATACGCTTTTTTTGATATTTTTTTATGCTTGACCTTTATTTAAAAGGTTCATTCAAGACATTTATATATAAAAAACAATTTTGATTGCAAACAATAGGAAAATATGAAAAACTCATTTCCAAAGTGGTAGGTCTTCAACTCAAGCGGAAAATCTCATTCCATTGAAGCACATTTGGTGATTTTGTTAAAAGTTACCACCTCTAGACCCGAATTCAAATTGCCATTGCCGAGATAGGGCCAGAGACAATCGAAAATGTACTCAAAAATAGGTCGATCTAATTGTTTTTCATAAAAAAAATGTCTTAAATGCACCTTTCAAATAAAAGTTCAAGCATCAATAAAAATTAGGCCGTTTGTTTTAAATAACCAAATAAAAAAGTGTATCATATACGGCTCACCCTCACCCTATTGAAAACGGTGATGTATCTAGTCTTAATCAGGTTGTTCTCTCGTAACTGATAGAATTACGTCGACCCGTTTGAAATAGATCGTTAGCTGATTTACATTAATGCCGTTTTTTTCGCTTTCCAGTGAACAATGTCGGTGCCAACATTGACTACCCGGATGATCTCGATAACGTTCCGGAGGATAAGCTGTGGCAGCTGATCAACATCAACGTCGGCGCGGTTACAATGCTCACCCGGATCCTGCTGCCCAGCATGAAGAAGCGTGGCCAGGGTGCAATTGTAAACATTTCCTCCGGCACCGAGCTGCAACCGCTGCCGTACATGGCCGTCTACGCAGCTACTAAGGTACTAAAGGGCGCCCCGGCGGTTCGAAGACCCCACGTCGTCTGTCGGCATTGAAATGTCACCAACATGCCACTCCACACGAACGCAGAATGTTTCGCTTTCGATTAACGTCCAATTTCTGTGGCTTCTCTCGATCGACTCAGGCCTACATCCGCAACTTCACCCTGGCGCTGCAGCATGAGTTGGAACCTTTCGGAATTACCTGCCAGCTGGTGAGCCCGATGTTTGTATCCACCAAGGTAAGCAACTCAAGCCAGCGCACGTTCCGGTGACCCACCCCGGGACGAGCCTACCCTAACGGAAACCCCCGCCCAGTCCCTCGGCGTGATCTGCCCAGCCGATGGACGAGATAGCGATCGATCGGTTCAGCTCTTTGCCGTGAGCTCTGTCAGGCCGCTGCTTGAAAGTGTCAAGTGAAACTACTTTGCAAAGTCGTGAACTTTACGTGACTCCGTCGAGAGTTGGTCGATGGTGACTTGCGGACACCGTCGTGGCTGATAGTCGTGGCCGATCGGCCGATTGGCCGATCGGCTCTGGCCCAATTCTCCTAACGTAACGGCGCCTAACGGGTGTTAGGCAGGCGTTAAACGGAAAGCGAAAGCAAAGGCGTTGTGCAATCGAGGTTCGAAAATACCTTATAATTAACCGATCGTAAGGTTGGTTCGTGTTGACTGTAAAACTAGATTCAGCGTCTGATGTCGATAGGACTCGGGAGCTTGGTAAACAAAGTAGAGAAGTGGTAATCTTAATTATTTGTTTTGAAATGTGCCTCTTTCGGCCAATCCACCTGTCTGGCAGTAACATTTTTGATAGGAAATGTTTCGCGGTCACCCATCCGTAGTGAAGTGAAAGATACTTTAAAAGTCCATACTAATGTGTTGCTTTCTCCTAGTGGCACGTGTGATTTTCGAAAAGAAAACCGTCATTCAGTGCGTGAAAATCAGAAACAGTAAAAACAAATCGGAGAAAAGCTTTTGGCCTTTGAACGGTTCAATCGAATTTTATGAATTAATCGTAAACAACCGGCACATATCACCGTTATGCTCTCGGGCCATGCTACGCCCGGTGGCCAAGATCCGCCGTCCTCGACCGAATTTTAATGTTCGGTGGCGCAAATATTACGCTGAGAACGAGCAGCTGATTCATCTACGATTTGAATCTCTCACGCTTGGTTCGTGCCCGGTTGCGGAGGTGTTGATGGATGAAGGCGGATGCAACAACCTTGCCAGCCTTTTTCTCCTAAATTATCATTTGCTTCATCTTCTTCGTTTTCCAACGCCTTAAAGCCAACACACCGGCCCAGTCAGGGCCACCGCTATGTCGGAGGTTCAGCCATTTAAAAGCAGTTAAACAATCAAGTTCATAGCTCGATTCAACCATACTTTTTGTGTAATATTGCTGGAAAAATGAACACATTCACTAAATTAAAGCTGTTCAACATTACTTTAATTAATCAATTTCAAAACCCGGTTTAGAATGGTGTAAAACCGGTTTAGAATGGTTTTGATTCACACTCGCATTCATAAAGCATTTCATCCGCAATCCTTAAAGACGTACAGTTTGAGGTAGGTCCAGAACAGAGTTGCTTTCAGTTAACTGGTCCTGGTCCACTGGTTGGCGGTCTCTTACAGGTTCCTCATAGCGTGGTAGTTCGAGGTCGGTCAATATTGTCCGGGTGCTCTGTAGTCGGTTTTTCGCAATTTATTCCTCCTCGAGAACCAACGATGAACCGAACCTTCGCTGAGAAAAACATAAAAATAGCACTATGCGAGCACTTTCGGGTTGGCAGAAAATGGAAAATATCAGAAAGGGCCTTCCATTGCAATTCACCACTCATTCACAGTTTTTTTGCTGTGTTTGACAAAGTAATTAATTCTTTAAAATATACATACGGCCGCCTAAGTAATTTATCAAACCTCAGTCCAAATCGCTGTTTAACTATCTGCGAGCAAATGGCGACGAGAAACGGGGTTCAAGGTGGACTATGTGCATCGAATGCTTGGCAGAGCACAGCACGGTTCCGTCTGTAACTAATGTTGGCTCATACAATATTCAGTTTGGTATCCCTCTCATAAAACCCGCGCCAGCGATCTTTATGCTCCAACCGGTAGCACACACTGAACCACTAACTCCGTGAGTTTACCATGGGACCGAAATCTTTAATCCAAATCGTTTCGCTTGTGAATTGCTTCCTTAATTGGCTCACAGCACATCTGCGAGACCACCTCGTCATCAGTCTTGATCTGCGCTTCTGGTTTCGTTTCGAATTCAAACAAGCGCTCAAGTTTGTGTTGTTTTCCAAAACGACATATCCGGTACGCGAGACCGTTGTTGAGGTTTTGCAAAGTTACGTGATTCATCGTTCGGCAGGGCGAATTTGTTATACGAATGGATTATATATATATTATATAATGTTGATAACTGCGAAATGAAATCGACCAACTCATCAGTGACTAATCCATCCGCGTATCAACGAACACAACGGACACATTTTGGCTCCAGGGGTTTGAACAAGCCGAACGACTTTGATAGCCTTTCTCTCATTGACCTCACAAAACAGGTTCCTATATTTAATTTCTTTTACTCTCGAACAGCCTTTTTGTGAAAATCGGCGGCCATCCGTCACGTTAGCACCCCCTCGTGTGTTTGTTCATCACATAAAAAATGCGAGTCACGAATTGAGTCTTGCATAATCATCGCAACTTTCGACGCCTCCGAAGGAGGTCGTGTATCGTTCGGAGCGAGATAAGTGAAACGAAATATTCGAATATCGTCGCTTTCGAAACCCGAATCCAGCCTCCCTTGTAGGGTCTCTGACGGTTCGTGGTGACACAACCGTCTTCCAAAGTCTTCCACCAAACCAATAGTCAGGCCGGTTGCGCAAAGTTTACCCATTTGGCCCTTGAAGAATTGAATTCCAAAGTGGGGTCCAAGTGAACGTGAAACAGGTTTTTGATGTGCCCGCGGGCTGGGGATATGTTTGGGGCTTAAGCCTACGGGTTAGTGTTCTGTAGCAGTCGCTAAGACTAAAGACTACGGAGGAAAAACGCATACACATATCTTCAAACGCAGAACCAGCACGAAAGGAGTTGCTGAAGCGAATGGACTTAGCAAATGTCATAGGGTAGAGCACTGGTGTGTTGGTTCCTAACGAGAGAATGTTAAGCAAAGATGGTTCTTTTTCCCCCAGCATCAGAAGTTTACTTCAAGTTGTGTAATTCAATCAGCCTCTCGCCATTCGCCGGCTCTTGGCACGTACATCTTTGCATCGTTTGACCCGTTGCCCTTGACTTTAAGATGTGATTGCCGATTGATGGCTGTGGTTCGGGCCGGATTGTAATTGGATTTTTCTACCGGGGTCTCCATTATTTGCATGATAGCTGTGCAATTATACTCTACGATGTTCGATGTTCGATTCACCTCATTAGTCCTCCAGCATCTGGTAATCGAAGTTATAGAAGTGGTGAAGACTTTTGATTTCAACTTCTCATCCTCAACTCTCCATGATGTTTGCCCGGTTTTACTCACCTATTGTTTCCTTTCGATTCGTCTTTCTATTCCGCAGATGAACAACTTCTCTTCAACCATCATGGAGGGTGGACTGTTCATTCCCAACGCAGAAATGTACGCCAAGTTTGCCACCTTTACCCTCGGTAAAACGAAACAAACCACCGGCTACTGGTCGCACGGCTTGCAAGTGGGCGTCATGAAGCTGGCCCCCGAATTTATCCGGATCGCAATCGGAGGAGCGATGGACAAGCAGTTCCGGAAGGAATATTTCGAACTACAGAAGTCCGCCACGCCGGCACAGTCCGGGTAAATGGCAGCGTGGCAGCTTCATGGGATTCTCGTTTGGAGCTGCTTCATTTGTAATGTGTGCATTTGTAATTGTTGGGTTGTTGCTAACCAGCAACCGATGTTGTTATGTGCGTTGAATGCGCCCAATAGGCCTTAGCAAGTATTAAGCTTTTTACATAGACTGAGGTGTTTAGGAACAGTTCAGGTGCAGGTGCTGTGGGCACCATTTCGTGGCGAAAACCTAAAACGCATTTCATGTTTAAAGTTCAAACGAATGAAAAGAGGAAACATTGTTGCTACCAACTGTAACAAGTGTTGTAATAAACTGTAAGGAACGAGTAGTGAAAGCATTTGTGTATTTTGATTATGTATGTAGAAAGTTTTCGGTGGTTATGCCAGCATTCATCGATTACCGAATGTTTCAATTTCAAATGCGGAGAAACAAAATACGCTTCGAGTTTTGCCAACAGATGTCGCTGCTGGCAGTACAAAGTAAATTGGTTTCCATGGAGATTTCGAAGGAGCAAACAAAAAACGGAATTTATCCAGCGTAAATTTTCCTTTAGTCATGAAACTGTTTAGCTTCTACAATAAATCTGTTTTTGTTCAGTATCGTAATCAGTTATGCTCAACGACCACCGTTGCTGTGTGTTTGCTTTCGTTGGCGGCTTTCGTGATCCCGGCTTCCGTTCTGTTTTCCGTTCAACGCGGCAAACTATGGGATCAGCATCATCTAGTGTACGAGCAACCGAAAGTCAAGTTTTCGTACAAGTACCTATTCCTGGCGGAGCTCGAAGGAGGCGGTGATCGCGAATCATCCATCGTAACCTGCAGTTCCTTCGAATCATACAATTCCGCCACCGAAGAACTTCCATCCTGTAATGGCATTCACGTTACACCGTTCGATGAAGATCATGATCAAATGTTGGATCATCTCAAGGTGGCGATTAATTTCAATCCCCCGGAAGAAACAAATCGACTGCAGTTCTATACGCTGTACTTTTTCCTCGAAGCTACCGTATCGGTAAGTAATTCCTGAGGCGTAATGTAGAGTTCATGGCTTACAGGTGCGTTTTGTATTTTAGTCCCAGTGCAGCTTTACAGTGCCCACGTTCGTGTATCTTGATAAAGTACCGGCTCCTTGGCCAAAGTTCCAGTCTGGCAAAATCGAACACCGAGGCTCGTTGGAGGTAAAGCAGTCGGCATCGCTGCAATGTCCATTCTTTATGCGCCATCAAAAATCACACTTCAGTGATCGCTACTATCCTAATGAGAATACGACGCTCGACGAATTCCAGCCGAGCATCATTGCGGAAAAGATAGAATCCTCAAACCCTACCTATTTCGCCTTCGATGCCACACAGCACACATGGGAACTGGATGACTCAGGAACGATAAATATCGTGCTGTTCGTGTCCATCGGAGGACCCGATAGCAGAAAGACGGCCCTTCTCTACACAACGTCGCTTTGGCAGCGAATGCACCAATTTTGGACTGGATATTTTCCATTGCTTCTCGTGTGCCTGTGGATTGCGGACAAGCTTAAGATGTATCTCTTTGAAAAATTTTACTTACGTGCCGTTGAAGTGCTGCCGTGGAAAGAAAAATACAAATAAAGCGTGCTGCCACGAACAATGCACATGCTCCCCTGTATTTCACTCGAAATCCTTTTCACAAGAACGGTTGCGGTGCACCGCTGGAGACCGAGTGCAGAGCATCTTGCTGCTGTCTATTATCCTCTAGTATGATTGGGTTCTGGCGATTGTAGTCCAACTGTACGAAAAGGTACCGGTATTCGAACGATCCCGAATCCGTTTTCCGTTTCTCTAGGTGAACGGTTCCCTTATTGCGAATGCCTTGGATATAGAATTGCATGCGAATGTACTCGATGCCGTCCTTAACGTACTTTGTGTGGGCAACATGGGTCCGACGTCCACGGCGGCTCTCTTCGCCGAAGCCCTTTATCGGAGAACCAAGCGCATCTTTCACCCGTGGCTCTTCCTTCACTCTCTCAAGCGCTTCGGAGTATATGTTGTTCGGGCTGTCCGAGGAAAACAGCTCCCAAAATATAACATAGAAAAGTAAGCCGGTCACACCGACACCTAGCATGATGACGCCCATATAGCTGGCAGTTTTTGTATTCTCCTTCACCCGTTCGCCCAATGGCCGAACATCCGTAGAAACATCTGTACGATCTGCTCCGGCGGACAATGATTTCGAGGAACCTTGTTTTTGTGCGTTTCCTACAGCGTATTGGCGAACCAGGGCCAGTTCCGGCACCAGTCCGGAACATCGTAGAAGCGCCAAAGAAAACTGGCGTTGTTTGACTAGAAGTGAGCGCGCAATCAGGGACATCCTACAATTTCAACACAGTAAAACCAATTATTCACAATGTAGCGGTGCTCAGAATATTATGTAAACTCGTCAAACCGAAAATTCTAATAGAAAGGGTGTTTTGAACAAAACGGAGTTGTCGAAACAAGGTATAAAGAATACTTTACTTTGTTAGTAAGTAGATAATACACCCGATTTCTAAAACATTAAAGTACTAGCACTTATTGTAGTTCCGGAAGCAGATTCTTGAAACTTCGCCGAGAAAACAGCGAGGAAAATAGCCGGGAAAGATTCCAAATCTAGTTCGTTTTGTTTACCTTCTGGCTGTCAAATTGGACGGCACAAGATTCATACAAGCAAGTTGGTTCAAATCATAAAAAATTTAAGAAGCTAGGAATCAAAATTAAATATACAAAAAGTTACATTTCGTGAGTATAATTTACGATAGCTATCGGGTTATATCGCAGGCCTGTTGTGTTTGATGAACGTGGAAGGTTTGTCTTATTGATTCTGTTCTATTGTTCTACACTCATTATCAAAACGACATTTATTCAACATAATTTTGCTCCTTAAACCAGTCGACATCTTAAAAGATGTTGAGATGGACAAAACGCCGTAATTCACTTTATTCACTTTCATCGTGCTTTTCCTCTACAACGGGAACGGGTTTTGTTGAGTTGTAATGCTCTCCGAGACGATACATATGCCTATGATATGTTAGAATTAGTTTTCTACTAGCATCTTCTAGCTGGCCGTGCACTGTCGACGGACCGTTAGCTTGTATGATTTCTATCGGACACTTCAAACTGCTTGAGAGTGCTTTAATTTCTATTTCACCTCCCCAAACCTTCGTTGATCGCAGCTGTTGGCAGTATTTAGTGAAACCGGCCGAATCTAGCATGTCTCCGGTGTCCGGGTGGCTCATGTAGCATATCATAGTTTCCTTGTTTGATTCGATGTACTCTGCAGCTAGGTTGCGTAGATCCGAAACGCTGTATTCACCAATGCCCAGCAAGGAGAGCTGATGATTTATTGCGTTGTACAGACAATCACCATCCGCAGGAACGGCAAACGAAATCATATTCCTCTGACGCAGTGTTTCGTTAATGCGGTTGTTTTCGATGATACGAGGCGAGTTCTTCAGCACCACCGCTTCTTCCTCCTTGATCCTTGCTTGCCGTTCTCGGTCGTCCTGTTCCTTTTTCTCTCTCCTGCGTTGTGCTTTACTGGAGCGTGGCTCTTCCTGATGGTCCGGTTTATTGTCCAGTCCGTTTACTTCTTCAACAGCCGCAGGTTCAGTTCCTGAGTTTGTAGACGTTCCGAGTGGTTCGGAGATGGTGAAGCGTTTCAGCTCTTCCGCGTGGCGTGTGTCGATTTCCGCTTCCAATTTGGCAATACTTTCTTGAATCTCCTTCTTTTTCTTTTTATCCACCTTCATTTTTTTCATTGATTGAATTTTCGATTGCAGCTCTTTCTTTTCTTTTCTGTGCTGGGTCAGTAATTCCTCGCGTTCGGTTTCAAGCGCTGAATCATCCATCTTTTGTAGCAAATAATGCGGCGAAACTTGCGTTGCTGCTGGCCCGTGAAAAGGAAATCAAATTGCTAAAGTCGCTGATACAAGGTAGTGGGGGTGCACTTACGGGAAAATTTGCCCAAAATCCACCTAGGTTTCGAATTAGAGACAGAAAACTATGTTGAAAATCAATTCCTCAAGCCAGCAAAATATTTTCTTTCGGCAGATTTTTGACGTTCCGAATGAAAACAACATGAGTGTCAAAAGATTCCATTGGCACGTATGTCCAGTTACAGTTACTACAATCAGAAGATTAGTTGAATATTACAATTTGTTTACGAGAATATGTCCATGAAATTGAAGCACAAACCACGTTGTGCCACTTTGGTTAAAAAAACTAAGTGGTTCATCTCAGAGGTAAAAGTATAATTTGATAATTTTTCAAAGTACACTTAGAACCGACGTACGTGCCCGTGTTGTGGAGCAGTGAACCCGCGACGCAGGGAAATTCTGCTTTGAAGTTTGTCGGCAAAGGGCTAGCGCAAAGGGTTGTGTTGTGGATGGCGGCGGACGAGAAACGGCCGTGCGAGCGCAGAAATATAGTAATTGAAGCGTGCTCGTCGGTTGGTGGGTGGTGTTTGGGTGTTCGTTCGACGGGACGCGTGTCACTAGTCCGGCTAGAAAATCACGGCCAGACAGAATACGGCACTCGGCCGGAGAACATCGAACATCGGCTGGTGCTAGTTGAGTGCCAGGAAAAGTCTGCAACATCGGAAACGTTTGAGAGTTTTCCCAATTTTCCTTCGCCATCGGATGGCCTGGCTGAATACTGGTCACGTTTATTCTGAAAAAGGGGAGCGCGGCTAAAAGTCAGTGCCAGGAGGCTGGTCAATCTTCCTCCCGAAACGATACAACAAAACCGTGAAAAATTGTGCTCCCGAGCAAGCGATAAAGGCGAGTGAGTGGAATGAAAACATCGGCTTGGGCCTTGAGTCTCGGTCCGTGGATAGTTGAGTTTGTGAGCGTAGTGCGCTAAAAATATAATCCCTTCCCGTGATCAGCGTGCGGGTTGGCGACGCGAACGCGGCGTCTGAGATTCCGTTCCGTGAAAGTGGCAAACATGGACTTTTGCCGTCTTCGCTAAAACACCTCTTGCCAGCAGCCGGCTAGCCAACCTAACGGGCCAGCGGATCGACGATAGAAACGAGGCCAAAGAAAGTCTGCAAGCGGCGGCCGCGTTTCGGTTCAGTGCAGAACCGACGAATCTTCCGCATCCTGTCCTGCAGCGCTGAAAGAGAAGGCAAAACCATCGTGCGGTGTGCGCTGGCACTGTGAAAAGTGTGATTACATTTTCCCCCTTTCAATCGGCGAGAGAGAAAAACGACGTCAACAACCGATAAAAACGGCTAAACGTGTCACAACAAGAACTGCTGCGGTAGTTGAATTAATCTTAGATTTTGTCCCATCTTGGCTCACGTGTTATCAGTGTGTTTGATAGGAGAGTAAAAACAAAGCCCACATGAACCGAACTTCCCCTGGCTAGTTTCTCCCGGGCGTCTAGTGGCGGCTATCAGGCGGTCAACGTGCAGCACGACACGGTGGCCAGGCTATCAGCAGGCGGTGGTGGAGACGAACGAAGCAACAAGACGTTCGGTCAGCTGCGCCCGTTGTTTCTGTGATGATTCCTGCGATCGACAACGACGCTTTGAATCGTCTTTATCGCGACCAGCCGAACAAAGCAACCAATGATTTGCGGTTTGTAAACATCCTGGCAGCACCGGAGACGTTGTCAAGAAAAACGGTGCTTCGTGGCAGTGCGGGAAGTAGGTAGGAAATGTATCCATTTCCTGCAGGAAGTTGCCTTGCATTGGGTTGTTGAATCGGAAAACGGCCTCAAGGTTAACCATCGCTCACGTAAGCCCACGCAAGGGCTCGTACCAGTTCGAGTCAGGAACCATTTTTCAACATCCTCCCACCGGAAGACGACCTTTGCCGGACGATGCCATCGATGCCATTTTCCGATTATAGGCGCCCGCTTTGTCGTCTTCGCCAATGGAACGAGGACAGCATCGCAACACAACAGTGACGGCTTGCGCGTGGCGATAGTACCCGTACCCCTGGGACTCCGGTCCTCGTGAAGTCCTCGAATAGCGGCAAAGTCACGCTAAATTCCGCAAATTATACAAACCAAGCGCTGCTTCAGCGGCAGCAACGCGAACGATGGATTGGATTATCAACGATGAGCTCGGGCTCACGGTGGGCCATCTCGTCGGCTGGACGTCGGCCTCGTTCATGGTGGTCGGCGGAGTTCTACCCTACATTCCGCAGTATCGCCAAATCAAGCAGACCCAGGATCCTGAGGGCTTCTCGCTGCACGTTTGTCTCGCCCTGCTGATTGCCAACACGCTGCGAATACTGTTCTGGTAAGTTTTTGGCCAATGCCTATCACATTTTTCCTTAGGGAACAAACTCGTAAAATAGCGCCGTGTCCTTGAAGGACGAGCACCGTCCATCGCAGATACCTGCATACCGTAAAGTATGCGAATCATGCGATGAACGTGCGTTGCGAAGATAATGGCCCACCCTCAGGGCCGATCAGCTATCCTTAGGCTCCTTATGCTCGTTCTTTGGAAGCACAAACCTGGTGCACTGGCCAGAGTTTGACCTCCGTCCTGCCTGATTCCAAAAAAGGCTTTTCTGTGCTTCGGGGTTGCCAAGCCCGTTTTCCGCATTTTAATCCCTTAGAAGCACACCGCAGGAACGAAGAGGTAAAGGAAAAGAATAAAAATGCTGATAATATCGGCCCAACCCGTACATTCATGCCATTCCGGGTGGTTCACAAATCTTTACCTCTGCGCGCCAATTGGACCATTCGGCATCCAATCCTTATGCTGGCAGTTCCCGTTTTATCGGTAGACCACATGAGTGCTGCTGTTGAGTATCGTTTTTGTGGTCAAACGTCTGCGTCTACCGAATCACAGCCGTCACATTACATGAATACTCTCCATTCTGCTGGTCCAATGGTCCGTCTTGGGTGGTTCTTGTTTTCCCCGTTCTGAAAGGATTGCGGCCTTTTTAATTGAACAACATGCCTCGTGGCAGAAAAACAAAATTTGGCCTTGGCTTGGGTTTTCGAAGACCAACTACTTTCACCTATAGTAAAACCTCGATTCAAACGTGTTTGTGGAAGGAAGACGCTACATGCCATGGGGTATAAAAATAGAAAGGTGTGGTTGCGCTAAACATCACGTCTAGTTCCACAGCGCTTCGCACAACTATCTACCACAGGGTGATAAGAGCACTTCCTCATTTCGAACTCTCCAATCGAATGGGCCCTCGGACGCAAAGTTACTGGCTGGATGGATGGGCTCCGCGATAAATTGTGAAGATGGCCGGACGCATTCGATAAGATACGACGCGAGGCCCTCCCACTACGCCCCCCACGCAATTCTTGGCCATCGGCTGGCCCTATGAATCAGCACAACAACCGTGAATTCCATCGGCCATCGGTTTGTGAGTGCGATGACGCGTCGGTTGAACTTCGCCAGCTGCACCTGAAAGGGCGCAGGGGTCGGTGGCTGAACCTGAAACCACGCGAAGCGTTAATGGCAGCGGAAACAAACGCAATAAGTGTGCGGCCGTTGTGCGCACATCGTGCCCTGTCCGACGCACGATCGACGCCAATTGACTGGTAATTCAAACGGCAAATAGAGGTGTTGGCTGGGGCTGGGACTGAGGATGATGATTGCCTTGCACCTGCGATGTGGGCCTCGCCATCTTCGCCTGAGAAGATGCAAATAATAATAATGCCACGATCGTGCGCACGTGGCATGGGAGCGGGATTTGCATATTCGTGGCGTTGCGGCTCCGACCGGAAGGTATTATCGAAATTTAGTTTTCTCTACAATTGACAACCGAGGATTGTGGAGTAAAAAACGCAGAACTTATATGCAACTCAGTGCAGTCGCTGGTTCAAACGGAATTGTTAAATCGGTTTTAACCGGGCATCATTTGTCCATCGCGGAGCTACGTCAGCTAATTCTCCCGCCCTGTACGCATAGTAATGAGGTGCGAAGCATACGAGCCGAGTGATTGGATGTGGATGGGTGGTTTGATACTGTGAACGTGATAAAATGTGCAAAACTGCGCCACCAATCGGCCCGTTCATCGGCGTTGTCCGGCGGTCAAGTTGCGTCCGGCGACGCACATGGTCCGGCCCCGATGGAGTTCAATTTGATCGGAAACGCCTATCCGGTCGCGCTTCTTAGATCCCTCGTGCGCTTTATGTTAGCGCAATAGAGTAGTGTTAATTTTGTCTGTTATTTTTGCATTCAGCTGTATCTTCATGACCTTCGAGAAACCATTTCATACAGTTTTCTTGCTCTTAGGCAGCCCGACAAACGGCGATACTCCTTTACCTTTCCTTTCAACTTGCATATCGATTTTTATGTTTCGTTACCAAGCGCCCCCATGGCCGGGGCAGGTGGTTCCACCTAGTTTTGGTCGAAACTGTCCTTCCACGGGGATCGAACTGCTGTGTGACACATTAATGTCGTCAGTCTGATGTAGTTTTGGGGCGTTCTGCGGGCACACGCCTTGCAGAGATGTTTTTGTAATGCTAATGATAACAATATTTTTTTGTAAATGCAGTGAGTATGTCGGTACAATACGCTGTCCGATAAACGATGAAAGTAGGTGCAAATTGATCGTAATTGGACGTTGGGTGTGGGAGCATCGTTGGTCCATTAGCTCGTGCTCGAAACGTGCCACGGTTGCGTGAAGCGTTGCGTAAATATTTTCCATTTTGTATGAGCAATCAATTATGTATCCTATTTTTGCTCCATGTTGAGGTGTAGGCATATGTTCTGTGTGGTCAGTGCATTTTGTGGTTTATGCAAGCATTCCAAAAGCGAGAATGGAAACAGATTTGACGTTTAGCTAAATTAACAAAAGGTTGTAGGTAAGCGTAGGTTTTTCGCTTCGGTTATTATATTCGTTTGTCCAGCAACGTCCGAATTGTAAGACCAACCATAATCCGCGCGAAGGAGTGCCATGGGAAACAATTGCCTTACTATGTTGCCTTCCCCAACGTGTATTTCCCTTGCGGCATTTTTTTAATGCAGGGCCAAAGTTACTGACGCAATCGAATCGATTGGCCACGGAGAACAGTCTCCAAGGAAGGAATGTTTCTTTAGTGCTGCAATTCAATAACGATAATTGGGTTTTGGAGCGAGCGCGCTGTGCCCTGCATTCAATCAACCAAGTTAATTTGATAAGAAAGCTAGTGTTCGGCATCCGCCAAATACCCCGAGGGACCGAAGTGACCCTGACATTGGTCATAAATCTCTCTACGAGAGGGGTATGCAATGCAGAGAGCCACACTGGACGGGTTGCAATGATGCACCGGGGCAGGTCTCGCGGGAGGTCGAGATCATCGTTCCAGGCGAAACCAGTTCTCGTGATCTCATCGACATCGACGCTTGGTTCACACCGATTTATTCATGGTCACTGGCCCGGGGCACGCGGCACGCTTTTCGCTGCCAGGCAAAGTTACCGAAACGCGCGACTATGATGTCACAAACACGACTCACCTCACCGAAGGCCATGTCGAAAGATCGCATAGCACTAGTGCGCGACCAGCTGCACCCCTTTCGCGACCAGAAACCCTTTTAAAGACTTTGATGATGGGTAAGGTTTCCTTTTGACGCACGGGTGCTCCGGCAACATCGTGAGAGATGTCATAATTAACGATAAACACACGTAGAACGACAAACATTGCTGGAACGCGGCTCCGTTCGCTGCCAAGTCTGCTGGCTGGGCGTCGATGCAATAATTGGCTGGAATCTCGATAGTGGCAGGCGCGTAGTCATAAGTTGCCCCCTGTCTGTGGGTTGTGTATGGATATGGTGTAAGCTGCTTACAAACTTCGTACTTACTTTGGGGACAGGGAGAACAGACGCAACTCTCGGCACTGGGCCACTATTTTGCTGTCTCAATTTCAAGTCCAAGGTTTTTTTGTGCTTCTATTCTTTCGTGAATTTTGTTTTTGTGTTAGGTTGGAAAAATTATACTATTTTGTTTAATTTACCCTGTTTTATTTTTTGAAACGAAGAGAACGAAGGTCAAATGGATCAACCTTTATTGCCTCCATGAAAATGCTGTACAGTTTCTGCTTTGTCACATGCCATGCCGTCTATTAAATCCGCTCTACATCAATTCCATCGTTACTGTAGCGTTCATATTTTATTCTGGGAACACTCGAGAACACAAACATTTCGACCGTTATTGTGAAACAATTCGGAAGCACCGAAATACGCGATGGAAAATGTGTTGTCTCCTTAGCCATTGTTATTTGGCATTAGGCGCTAATGTTGGACAAATTGTCGGACCAATTTGCCGCTACAATTGCATTCAGCGATGCGTGTCACGAACGACAAGGGCTGCTCATATCAACCCCCCTCTCACGTGAATTGACGTGAACGGATTGTCGGCCGCTGCTGCGCTAACTTCATTAGTATTTACTATGCCCGTCCAGTTTTGCTCCGAATTGAATTTAACTACCGTCCCACATCAGGGTCGTAACGTTCGGTTCCAATATGGTTTTTTTTCTTCGTTCTGTGATATTTACGACCGAATGGCCGCGGAGTGCGTTGCGCCACCTTTTGAAGGCTTTGACTCCAACCGTACCTCCCACCTGTCACTTTTAAGATATCATTTGCGTCCCACTGTTCTGGGACGATGCACCCGATATCTTTCGGATTGGGATAGAAAATTGCATTCCACTAGATGCCCGTAGGGTGGTGGGTTGTGGTTGTTGATGGACATGCTCACGCGAGAACTCAGCAAGAGCAGTGTCGCCAGTGTAAACATGTAAAGCAATTAGAAACTGTATCAACTTCCGTCGCGTAAACTATTCGCCTGGCACACGGCGACCGGAGAGGTTCCCGTTTTTATGTGTTTACCGGAACGTTGTAGGGCAGTACCGTCGTTGAGCAATTATGGCCGACATGGTCCGCCACGCTTGGAGGCGAGAAAAATGCTACGGATCTTGCTTTCGTTCCACCGCTTGTACCGCTCATGTTCGTGTCTGGCTCGTCATCATCGTCATCAAGCAGCATCGATCGACAGGAAATGAAGCGTTTGTTCCATGGCTGTGCACAGGAGATGTGTTAATTTCGTGACGAACTTCTCGCATTTCATATGGGTTCTTGCTCGGCCCCCGAGCCGTGTCGTGGGTCAGGATGTGGTTGTTTGTAAACATCGTTTATCCGAGCCATCCTTTTACATCCCGTTCTTTGCTCGCACCTAGACTGGCTCGTAAATTGCCCAGAGCTGTGCACATCACTCACGTTGCTCCCAGTTGGACGATGATAAGGCACCAGCAGCCGCAGTGCCATTATCGTCGGCCGCTAATGCTGCGGCTTTCTTCCAGCGCTCTTGTTTTATTACATGGTTCTGTGTTCTGTGTTTCTGTCGCGGAACTGTCGACCAGCGCCTAATCAGATAGGTGCCAGGGCAGCATGATTAATTTAGCTATGCTGCGTGCGTTGTTTTATTAGAGCTTAAAGGTGTCGCCATCGCCACTTCGCCTGGATGATGGCAACGGACGATCCCTTCTGAGGCGCCAATATACTCGAGCAGTTGTTTTGAGAACTCGTTCGAGTAGTTGGGTTTGCTTCGATAATTCATTGGAGGAATATGGCAGGTTTTGATCACTTTTTTGAACGATGTGGCATTCTTCGATAACTCATTCGAGCATTTCTGTAAGTGCTCTTAACTCATTCGATCAGTTTAACATTTTTGGGCAAACAGAGATAATTTCATAACTCATTCGAGCTTGGTGATTCCGTACAAGCACTAACATCAATTTTAGTGCTTGGTTCGCCTGGCCTGTGGCAGGGCATTTAATGCGCCCTCCAACGAGATTTCAATTAGAGAGCATCGGAGCAAGAGAATGTAAATCGAAGTAGGATTTCACTTCTCATCAGAAGCATTGAATAGAACATATGCGACAACTGGCTCGTGGCCAATTTATTATACCATTTAAGGACCAACATTTGTTAGGTGTTTTTACACCTAACGTTAAACGGTAACACAGTGCTTAAATTGAAATAAATCGCCTTCAAAAAGGTGAATCGCGCGAGACACATATCGATTTTATTCTCCCCGCGCGAGAAAGAGTCTCCGGCAGTACCAACTGAAGAGCCTGCGCCGCTACACCTGTTGCACTGCCGTTTGGCACAGATTGCAGCGCACGTTAGCGATGACGACGAAGAAGAAGAAGCACTTTGCGTTCCGTTGCCACCTCCGTCTGCTAAACCATCTGCTTCCAAAGGGGGGCCTTGCCGGTTTTGTTCCATTTACGCAAAATACAGCACGTAGCACAATGGCAAATTCGTGCGGTTGGCATACACGACAGCCAACCATCCAAATGTGAAGAATCCGGCGCGGCATTCTGCCAACCTCCCTTGCACTGGGCGCATCATATGGTACGCCGAGTTATGCTCCACTGGCCACCGACCGCATGATCCCTTCTCCCCAGCTCTCCACTCAGCGGCCGGAGCCCTCGGTCTTCGTGACATTGACCGCGAATCAACAACTGGCTCCGGCATGCCTCTGATCACCAGTGCCCCGGGGCCCTCTCAAGGGGCGAGCATATCACGGACATCGGGCCCACCCTGGGTAATATCATTATCATTATTGCATGCTAGTCCGCTCTCGTTTTGTTGTTGATGGTCAGCATTTTATTCCGCACGCCACGAACTCCGAGCCACAAGACGTACCTTGGTCGGGAACGGAGCAGCACACGGATTACTGTAATCCTTCCAAGACTCTCAAGTGTGCGTGGAGGCCACCGGATTAAATCATGAAACAACATGGGCATCGCATCCAATTCCGCTCAATTGGATAACAGCGGCACCTCGTTTAGTGCCACCGACGGGGACGGAATATCTGCGCATCGTCCATCAAGTGCTTTGGAACCAAGGAATCGCCCCGCTTAGTGTGTGCCTTCAAGTGTGATCCGTGTCCGTGATTTTTGTTTACAAATTCTAGTTCTCAGTTTACACATGTTCTTTCGCAATTACGTGAAAAGGGAAGAATTTATTAGTCTTGGAATGGAATTTTTTTTTTCTTCCGAAGACCGCTCATTGTCTGTTTGTAGATAGTCTCTTATCGCGCTCTTTTGCGGTATCTGCTCGTATAACGGACGTTTCACTTTGCATTATCATGACACAAACTGTTTGTCTACAGCAGCCGCGTAACTGAGGGAGAGGATTAACCAGGAAATATATTGTCTGCCCGCTGGATTCGGTTTCCCTGTTGTCAAGCTCAATGGCCGTCTCTCAAAGACTTGCGATAGGAATAGTTTTGTGTTTATTCGCGCAGTGGTCTTGTTGTGGGGTTTGGCATTGACATCAAAAACTGCTTTCTGGTCGTGCGTAGGCTTTTTCGGGCAGTTTGGAAATTTTCTACAAGGCCATCACCGGGAGCTTATCGCCTGAGTAAACCCCGGACTGACACTGATTCGCTCAAGTAATCAAGATTTACTATTGATTGTTTATACAGCAAGACATCGTGGTCGTCGTCGGGTCGTTTTTCGCTGGCCGCAGGAATCGGTGTCACTGATAACCGGTTACGAAGCTATCGTTTCTGTTGTGGGCTCTTGGAATGTTGGCGCCGTGGCACTTGACGACACACAATGCCACGGCTCTTTGTTGGACTCGTTCGTGGTCGAGTTGGTTCAGCGTGACAAATTTATGCTTACAACATTTGCAGATCTTCAGGATGAAATGACATCCCCTTTGTTTAACTTTTAGCAATTACAGTTTGGGAATCCGGCAGCATTTATTCATTGGGTTCATTTATTTAGTTTTAAAATGAACCTTAATTGAAACTTCACTGAAAAGATTACGAGAAAACTTGGGTCAGTATTAAGCTAAAGATTCTCCAAATAGATTTCGAATAGATTTGTCTAGTTACTTCAATAAGTCAAATTCGTCACATAGTTCTTAGTTACAGTTTAATTTCTATGAATGATGCACAGTTTAATGCCAATGAATATCAGTGGCCACTGGCAAATGAAAATATCGTCGCCCGAACATCATCCGTGCTCCTCGTGGAGTAGGCCAGGACCTCATAAAGGTATAAATATAAACCGAAAACTGAATAAAAGACAGTCACAAAATAGACACCAAACATTAAACACGTGTGTCGTCAGTTCATGGCCGGCGACAGAAGCCAGGCCAGGTAAAAACATGAAGAAAGAAAGAACCTATACATTACACATGCTTGATTGAACATAGAATTGCTCTTACTTTATTTTGGCTTTATTTTGTAACGTGTTTTCTCGTACGGAACATACGGAACTTGGCCACCGGTGAAAAATCGATATAAATAAGTGCGGCAGAAAGCAACCAAAAGGACTCTCTATTCGAACCGTACCGTGACCATGCATGGTAGCACTGAGCCGGGCAGTCAACAGTTACGAACGGTTGCCAACTACTCCGATGCTGTTTCCCCGGTGTGTCACCCGTGCCAGTTTCCATTCCGGGCACCGGCAATATTTCTCCGATTTTCTCGGCACAAAGAAACGGGGCCGCCATTGAATAAGAAATGAGGTTAAAAAGTATAAGTTGTTGGGCGTAATATTTCGGTTGAATCTTTCCACCGAACTCTCCGAGCTGAGTGTGTGCCGCATTGGGTACCGTAGCCTGCGGACGATCTGATGGTGTAAAAATAAAACCACAAATCATTCATACACTTGCTGCCTGTCTAGCGATGAGAACATTTGGTTCTGCTCAAGTCACTAATTTTTGCACAGCACCGGTCCCTGTGCGCGACGGCCTTGAGCATGATGGTGCTTTAAAGAATGAACTACCAAACGGAGATCGTGTTAGTTTTTTTGTTAATCCTTCAAAGCTGACAAACACATGATCACAGGCGTGACACTGTCAGCACCAGCTGCATGTTAACACTCGCTCGGCTCGGTGATGCATTTTCTGTTCTCTCTCTTCCAAAACAGTGAGACAGATTTCAAAATGACAATGTTCGGTCAGTTATATTTTTACCAACCGCGAGCCTGGTGATCGGTAGGGATGAAAGCGAAGGCCTGAAAAGATACAAACCATTTTTCATCAACGACGTATAGCGTTTTTTTGGGTTGGAAGCAAAATACGCAGTTTTGTACACGAAACAATAATAGTCTCAAAATTCAGTAACTGATTCCTGTGCTTCTTCTTCTTTATTCGTAGGTTTTCCAGTCGCTATGAGCTTCCGTTGCTGGTGCAGAGCGTCGTGATGAACATAACCATGTTCCTGATGATACACCTGTGCGTGAAGGTCCGCCGCAACAACGCCATCATGCGTACGAGGGAGCGCGTCTTTTCAGGTCAGTAGTGGCGATGTGGCACTAAAATACGCTGCATAGAGCGGCTGGCGATGGCTTCTTCTTGCGGAGAATATGGCGTGTGTCTCTTGTCCTGTCCCAATCCTTCGGATGCTAGGATTCCCCCCAACACACCACTGTCCTTTGGCGGCATCCTTCGAATATGTGGTGAGCTTACCAGCATGTGTAAGCACTCGATGCTCCTTCAGACCAGGATCTTTCAAGCAAAGCAAACAGTCAAACCACAACACCTACCGGACCCAGCGGGGAACCCTTTCTTTAGCTGAACCAAAAGGCCGCCACTTTGCACAACGTTACGGCTGGCACACCAGTCGCGCCGCGAAGGATTCTTCTGCATGTTTGACCGATTTTTCTATAGCATGGATTGTGTCACTTTTTAGTTGCTGCATTTCAACGTAAGAACGCTTGGGAAAAATCACTTGCGGCAACTGAATGTCGAGCGCCAGTCGCTAGGATGGTTAGCTGATGAAACAAGCGCCGTTTACCAGAATTTGAAGAGACCCCCTGGTTCCTGCTTTATTACCCCTATTCAACCGTTTTTAGGATCAACTCGCGATGCTTGTCTTTTGTGGCTGATGTCCTGTGCTTGCACACTGAACCAGAAAACTCACGTTTTGTTTGTCTTGCAAATTTAGGATGTAAGGTTGTAAGCTTCAAGATAGTGCATGCACTCGACCCCTGCTTTATCCCCAGACTTTCCCCCAGCCACAGCACACAGCACTACAGACCCCTTTGCAGAGCACCAGCGATCGATCGACCACAGTAATCGTGGCAAAGTACACGGGTTGTCGCGGGTTTCCACCTTCTCTCTAGCGGTTGATAACGTTTCGTTCTTATCGCACACTTGAAACACTATCAAATCCATCAACGCAGGAGACGACACGGCGGCCGGCGTGGTCGAGGCGCACGGCAAGGGTGGTGAGGGAGGCATAATTAACATTCGCCGCTCGTCCAGCACCAATCTGACCGCCACCGGGAGTGGTATGCCGGCCACCAGCCACAACACGACCACCAGCATCGGCATCGGTTCGGCGCTCGTGACGCAACCGCCACCGGCAACGACCGCAGGTGGCGCGGGAGGACCCCTGAAGAAGTCTCGATCCCGCCACTACATCTACGGTACGCTGGAGTTGTGTTTGTTGCGTGTAATCTGCTTGCGTCGGTGTGCACAGTCTTGTTTATGTGTGTCTATGTGTCTGTATGTAGTTGTGCGTATTCAGCGCTCATCATCAACACCATTTTAACAACACCGCGGTTCGAGTGACCCACGGTCAAGATCGCCTCCAGAATGCATCATCTCGCTAATGCTTGTGAGATAACCCCTTCACAGTAGTGACGTTTCACGCCTCCACACACGCCATCTTCATGGGATGGCTTTCATTAGTTCAAATGATCCTTCAGAATCCTGGAAGCAAGATCTGGACCAAATGTGAATAATTTGCCGTACATGACGCGGACGCGCGCTCTACTCATGTTTTGCCTCATAATTTCATCTCCCACCAGCATCATCCTAGTAAATAGATCATCGTTGCAGCAATGAGCCCCGCCCGTTGCACATAATAATGAGTGGACCAGGACGAACTCGTTCCTGTAAGCGAATCTTTTCAGATTTGCAGGCTCAGCGGGCTTTATGTCCCCCGTTCTTGTTTGAGTGCCGAGGATGAAGAATAGCTGACGACGTCACCTCCAGTGGGCCAACTTCTTCACCGGGGAGCCCCAGAATAGGACGCGCTGTAGGACGCATCATCGCCGTCGCCTGAAGAGCACGCCCGACCCTCGAGTTGCCACGACGGTGGCCACGGTTCAACTTTGCGAAAGATTTCCAATCAGAGCGGTCCGCCTCTGCGTTCTCCACGGAAGTGTCGTAACTCTCGAGAGGCGGCAAAACCATTCGGGGTGTTCCGTTTCTGAGGTGGCTGTTCACTAATTGAAGTGACTTTGTGACTTCCAGACCTGCGTGCTTCGTTCGTTCTTCGCCCCTTCCTTTTGGATCCCAGTAAGTGTCCTTCACAAGTCGTTCGTTTATCTTCTGCCATAGCCCTCGGTTGCTGGCTCTTTGGCTCGTGGTGACCTTCTCGCTCAGCTTAAGGCGAGGCATTCGTTGACATCCGGAGGGTCGCGTACTTTCGCTGACGTCGTATCGCGCCCTCGTATCGCGCCGCGCCTGTGTCGCGTGTTTGCCAGAAATATTAACCAAGCTCCTGATTTCAGGCGTCGTAACCAACGAAAAAGGAATGGCGCTGTTCCCAAACGTATGGCAAAGCCCCCCAGGATTCGGTTTCTTTTTGACCCACGAATGTTGGCGTGTTGCTGCAAGAAGCAGAAGCAAAAATGACCCCCAAAAAGCCGATGACGTCAAGCAGGCGGCACCGAAGTACGCACCGCGGGACTCCTAAAAATAGTGCCAATCGAAGTACGCTCCAAATACTCGCCGCGCAAAAGCCCAAATGGGTTCTAGAAACGCAATCGGCGCAAAAGGAAGGACCCCAGAGTACGCCGTGCGCCAGACAGCTGGAGATCCTCTAACTGAGACCATCTGAAACGTTGGATGAAAGCTCGTCAAAAGCCGTAATTGTTTCGTTGCCTTTCCAAAACCCCAATACACCCATTATCGTCATCCGTGGAGCCGTATCAAAGGCTGGATCGGGGCTGCGGAGATCGCTTAATTACCCTTTTATCCTTACTAAGCGATGTGCTTTAAAAGTTTGTCGTTCCCTTTTGTAAGGCGCCACATAAGAACTGCGGCCGCCCGGCATCGACCACAGACTTTGAAGGTCACGCTGAACTTCTACGGCCGGGGACAGCACATGAAGCCCTCTCATGGGCCGCTTACTTCCGACTGATCGGCCCGAGCACCTTTTTCTGCTTGGTCAGCGACGCGATGGGAGTGTCCTTTCACTTAAAAGGACGATGATGATGATGTAAGACGAAAGCGCCTTCTGCCAGAACTGCTATGTATCGAGCTCATTTTCATATCGGTCACGGTCAAGACCGCAAACGAAGTCTGGAGAGTGTCCTAGCCTGTCTGCAGGACTGCTTGATGGTGTTCCGGACCAAAGAATATGTTGACATTCAGGGCCGCATCGCCGCCATGTATTCCCATTTTTGTAATGCAAAACTCTCACTTCGATGTCCTGTGGCCATGTCCTCGCTTTGCTGGACCAACACCGGGGCGAGACATAAATTTCAAAGAGTTATACCCGTGCCTCAACTTTCAATTCGTTCCACCGGCGAACTTGAGCTTCGGTTTCCGTGTTTAGCCTGTGAAGCAGGATCCAGTACCAGCGTGTGGTTCCACCGGGGGGAGAATCTGTTTGTTTCCTGTTCACAAGGAGCCCATCAGCTGGTCGGTCGGTGTAGCTATTTATTGGGCCACTCGCGAGCCGAGGCCGCGGCAGGAGTAACCAGGGTCATCCGGGTGTGTAGTGTAGACGTCCCGGCCCGTGCGCCGTCTCGTTGATTGGATAAATTTACGGTCCGGAAGAAGGTTTCAGCTATTGCCGCCACGCGGCTATTGTGGTGGTGTAGGGAAAACAAAAATATTTAAATCGAATGCTAAGTGAATATCAACAGCTTCTCGCGAAAGGCGCCCCCCAAAAAGGGCACGACGCCGCGTCAGTCCTGGAAGAAAGCGACGGACACGCAAAGCTTGGCACGTGGGGCCCTTGGGCATGTGACGATGTGGCGGTATGTTCTCCTCGTGAGCCCGTCCTACATAACGGCACACAGTCAATAAACAACAATCTCACGCCACCAACAGAGCGCTCACTCAAACGGTCGGATTGTGTGTTCGACAGAATGCCATACATTTTTTATTCAGGTCTTTTGAAGGCAACTTTGTACCGTAGCTTGTTCTTAGCGGGTTTCACGGCAGACGTGCCAAGGGTATTGGAGCCTACAGAGCGCCTTGGCAGCTGTTTACTAGCTCTAGGACTTGAACTGGAACCCGTTCGAGCGCGCGAGGCTGAATGGAACACCTTTTTGCATTAGTAATCGCATCAAAATGAGAAACTTTACTATTGTTCTTGGGCATAGTCTTCGACAATGAACGACCTTTGTCACCAGTGTTCGCGACTCCAAACGACGGTTGTACAGTGGAAAACATATGCAGTAAGGTTTCCATTGAATTTAGAAGATTTGTTAAACGTAATTCATTTCACCTCTAATATTTATACCTCATACAGCCCGCGGCCAATACCGAACTTACCAACTTCTCGAACCACTGGAAGCGACGTTAAAAGGACGACAAATAACCTTTTCCATGGGTCACGAACAAGGGTATTTCGGTTTAGCGATGTTCGGTCTAGCGATTAAAGTCAATATTTTCCCAATATATGGTCCTAATATTCACGGCGAACCGGCGATAATCCACCTTTTGATCAAAGCAAAGGCTACCGGGAGGGGAGCCAAAACCACACGCTACCCATCAACAACGCCATGTAGCCCTGCGCCGGAACAATGTGTCAAGGATGACGGGGCGGATGTAACCTTAAAAACCCCATCAATCTGGCGGCGTGTTCCTAGGGCAATCGGGGAACAGCCGGCCGGCGGAAGTGTTGTCGGTGGTGCCCTTGAATACTTTGGCGGTGGCTTTCTTTGGTTGAGAAATTTCGATCCATCCTGCGTTGCTGGTCGCTGTTTGTGGCACATGTGGCTCCTTCTTTCAGGCGTGTTTTCACACATTACTGCGGGGGATGTTGGCCACGAGGATCGAGGATCATGCTGCCCGAAATAAATCCTTCCGGTTCACCGGTCAAATCGCTTGCTCCGGTGAAGGATCGGGAGGCTACTATTTGCGTTTCAATTTTCACTGCGGCTGACGTACACTTAGAATGGATTGAATTTGTGTTCCCGTCGGTCGCCGGAACCCCGTCAATCATACACCGAGTCGAAGGTTAAGGAAAGGAACCACACAAATCAACAACAAAAAAGAAAACTGCTCGTAGTGCGTGGTCAGATTTATTGAATTCCGGTGGTGCCGTAGAGCTTGCCGGTTATGGATGGCGGGTGCTTTGTTTCGTTTACGCGGCCAAATGTCACCGCCAGCGCATTTCGATTACCATCAATCACGCCCGTTTAATGATGTCACCGCTAGAAAGAGAGAGAGCGGTCAAGGGACGGCTCCGCTGGCGCCGCTCTTGTTGCCGGGAGACAGCGCCAGAAGGGCCAGAAAAATAAACCAAGCATCCTAGACCCACAATCAGCAGGCCAGTTCCGGACAAAAGACGGCGGACGTCGGGTGGACCATCAATAGCTACGCTCCAATGCACAACATATTGACAGCGTCGGTTGCTGGCTAACCGACTTTTGGCGGCTGATGACGCAGATCGTTCATGTCCCTCTGTCCGGTTTCTTATCGGAAGGAGAACGTCTAATGGGCGGATTAGTCGTCGACGGGACTAATCAAATGGAGATTGCTCTTCTCTGATTACGATTTGATGATTAAACCAAAGGCTTCGGTATTCGTTCGCATCCTGTGAACCGTTCTAATGGGGATTGCCATCATAAAAATAAAACCAAATGTAAAGCGCAGCCAAGGTCTTGTGCGAAGGCGGCATCCTGATTGTGCGGCACGTGCAGTATGAAATGCTATTACGCGTTCCCCACGCTGATTGCCGCTGCTGTTGCGTAAACTTTGTGCTCGTGCGAATGCATCGCGATCATGAGATGGCAATTATGGGCCTCTTCCCCCATATAAACCTGCCGAGCCATTACAAGTACAATGCAGGAAGGTCGCGTGCCTCATCCTTGGACATAGCGGGGTGTGCACCCGACATGACGCTAACGTCGAGGCGAAAGCATAAATAGTAGAACCATGTGGCGTTTGCCGCATCGAGGGTGCGGTCGTTGAAAGCACACTACTTACGACAGGCCAACCGTAAGTAATGGTCCGAAGAGGCCACACCTGCGCTCCAGGCCGCGACTGACAGGCCGGCGTTACTTTAGGATGCGCTCGGTTCTGTAGGGCGGTGACCAAAGAAAATACTATTGACATAGAAAAATAATCCCATTTGCAAGCAAAGCCAAAGCCCCCGTCCGTCGGTCGCCTCGTCGTTGCGTGTCCTGTGCTGCTTCCTTCTGCTGCGTCCTGCTCGCTGCGTCGCTTGGCACTCCGTCGGGGGGACCACAAGGAAAAGATTTTAATGCCCGTTTGCATGTTCGCTTGGTTCATCGAAAATACCGATCGTCACCGGTGTTTGTGTTGTGCGTGTCCCGAATCCTTTCAAAACATTTTTGCTTATTTCAGTTTTTTTGTATTGTGCTGTTGTACCCATTTCCATCTCCTCCGTGTGTAATCGGCCGATCTTCCCATTTGCTTAACCACCGCACCTATCCAACCCACCAAGCCTCTACGTTCCATCAGCGCCACGCATTACACCCGCATTACTACCACTACCGGAACATAAAAGCCTCTGAAAATAGCCATCATTTCATGCTTCGGGCGTTGCATGGATATCAAATTAATTACTCTCTTTTTCTCCCTTTTTTCATTCGTCAAAACTTCGGCCAACAAATCGCCGGGCGCTGTGCTGTGCTTCGCTCTTCGCTGTATTTTTTGTTCCGTCAAATCAGACTTTGATTCACGCTACTTCTGGCAGTGGACGGACTTCCAGTCCTACGTGGACTTTATGCTAGTGGTCTGGGCGGTCGGCGCGGCCGTCACGTACCTGCTGCTTTCTGTTACCTGGTTCATGGAGACAATCGGCTTTCTGGCCGTCTTTACTGAAGCAATGCTTGGTGAGTACCCGTTCTTGTCCTTGAACTACGGGCCGTGGTCACGTGCTCTAATTACCTTCGCGTTTTCCACTTGCTCATTGCTTTTCTCCCTTTCTCTACACAGGCCTTCCACAGTTCGCGAGGAACTACAAGAATAAGTCCACCCATGGGATGAGCATTTGCATGGTGATCATGTGGACCGCTGGTGATATGTTTAAGACTGGTTATTTTATCTTAAGGCACGCGCCAACGCAATTCTGGATCTGTGGCACGCTGCAGGTGAGAGTTTGGTCATTATCGACACTATTATTGACATTATTATGCTAATATCCTTTTCCTAATTCTCCTTTGCAGGTCAGTCTTGATCTGGCCATTTTGTTGCAGGTGTACATTTACCGTAAAAATCCAGCGCCCCGTAACACGCATCGTGGCGATTAGCAGTTTGCCCCCCAAAATACGACTATTCAAGGTACTGTGCTAAACAACAACAACAACAACGGTGGCAGCAACAAGAGCAGCACCCATTCGCATCGCAACCACACGCTGACTCGTAAAGCTGTCCAACAATCGATCACCAGCAACGGCACCGGAAGTGCTTTGCCATCTCCCATCTCCGACGATACGGCTCTCATTCTTCCCGGGCGACGAGACGTGGCCGTCGGTTGCAATCGACTGCTCGGTCTCGCTCCGCTCGCCACGGCCTGCTCGACGTCCGGAGCATCTTCATCGTTCTACAGCAGTATGCTCGGCGCCGAATGTTCCGTTTCGTTGCGATCGCGTGATCGTCACTCGCAAGGTGCTGGTGCATCGTCGGGGGTACCTGTGGCACCTAAGACCAATCGTCTTGCGGCCCGCTTTCAACACTCCAAATCTCATTCGATTGCTTCGTCACCTCGCGAGACCACTCCGGTGCGCCACTCCACGGTGATAGCCGTGCGCGGTGGGTCCGAAAAGTTTAGCGACCGTCAGAAGACTGCTTCGTTGCCTCTGCCTAAGCGGCGTCAGCTAAGCTTAAACATCAACGAGTCCGCGCAGAATGTAGCGGGACCGCCGCACCCGAAACGACCTTCCTCCGGTGTGAGCATCTTAAATGAGGACATCTACATCGACAGCTCGCTGGTCGGTGACAATTGTTCGTTCGATACGAACACGTCCGCTCTGGGGGGCGGGCATGCGATGCGTGACTCGAGCTGTACGCTTAACAGCAACAGCTACAAGGAACAGTACATTCTAGGCTGTGGCCACTATCGGAGCAATCTGAAGCACTACGATGCACTGCTGGCGGGCGGCGGTTGTTTAACACAGCGCCGCAAGGAATCGAGCAGTTCCGTGGTGGAGAAAGTCGACGAACTAGAGGGTGATGAAACGTCAGCGATCTCCTCCGGTAGAAATGAAAATAAAAAATCGACCGTCGGTCCCGAAATGGATTGCATCGAGATGGCAGAGAAAGTTCCGGACGTGCAGCCGAAAACGCACCACTATCCAACCAATGCGAAATCGCTCGAGGACATCTTATGACGGCACGCATCACTGGTCCTCCTGTGGCCAGTGATGAACAGTGAACAAATTCGGCGGCTGGAGCGGGAGCACCTTCAACACTCCTGCCACCAGTCGGCCACCTCAACCATATCCACTACGAACAATGAATCTCGCACGATGAAATCGGTCGAAACGCAGACGGACCACCTTGAGGGAGGTTGCAGTTGCGAGGCAGACGATGCAAGCGTTTCTGGTCTGGTCACCGATATTGGTCACGACGACGACGACGTTGGGGACGGTGACTTTGGAAATGAAGCTATTGGGACGCAGCAATCACATGTGAACGAACCGGATAGTTCGCACGGCGAACATACTGTCTTCCATGTGGAGCGCAGGATAAAAACCAAGGGATCGATCGGCGGAAAGGAGCTTGCCGACGCAATACGAATTGCCGTTTGTGATCCGGAACAGAAAACCATTTGTTCACCACTCGCCGGTGATGACGATGACGAAGACGAGCTGGACGACGACGATGCGGAACGTTCCCGTAGCTTGCGCCTTGTGACGGCCAACAACCTGTTCAACTTTAATAAGCTCGAAATCCTGAACGAACGATCCGGTTCCGCTGCGAGCTGTGGCAGCGAAGGTACACTGAGTCATCGTGGTGGCCTTCGACCGGCCCTTCTTCTCTCGGCATCCTCCGGTGGCGGTAGCACCAGTGACAGCAATCGAAATCTGTGTGAAAACGAAGCAAACGTCGCAGTGGACGACGCCATCGCGGTCGCGGCGTCTGCTAGCGAACAGTTGAAGCAGAGGGGAACAGTTCCTGGCAAATCCCTCGCCTCGCACCTAGATTCGCTCGAAGCCATCTTTATCCAAGAGAGCCCGGAGGTGATTTTATAGCAGTGGCCATTGTTTCGATGGGCAATGATAGTCGCCTTATGAGCGCGAAAAGCGGTTCGAATGAAAAAGATGCTAAACCAAACCAAAACAAGGCAAAGAGGCAAAAAACACACTTGAATAGGATATTTTTGGGGGGTTACAAAAGTATAGTCTGGTGGCGTGGGGAAGATCACTCTCTCCGTGCGCAACCCAGCGAGTCATCCTTTGGTCGGTGAAATATTTATGAGCGATCAAACTGTAACTTAACTTGTAAGACGAACTGTAAAAACGAATCGAAAATAAGAGAGACTTTATTTTTGTAGGAGTAGAGCGTGGCGATAGCGGCAAGTGTAAGTCATTAGGTTTAATATAGGTATCACCGGATGACCGGCGAAGGGAGCGCGTTTGGTGCCGTGCTCCAACAATCGAATTTCTTGCATGGTTTGGATACCGCAACTATGAAAAGCACCATTTGCCATCAGTTATTATTTGTGCCGCGCAGAAAAGAAGTTATTTAGAATTCGGAATTGTCTCAATCACTTTGTTTTTTTCTTTCTAAGTTGTCTCTCTCGTGTTTCCTCCTGTTTTATGAACAGAGGGCATGAACGAGAGCGTATAGGAACCTCTTGTGAGATTAATTTAACGGACTTTAGAAGCAATCATAGCAATAATAATTGTTAAAATCCACCTCAGTAATCGCAAAATTGACTCTTAGTGAATTTGGTTTGGTTTGAAATGTTGATTTGAATTTCTCAATCGGGCGTACCCGAAGTTTATTGAACTAATAAGATTTTGCGTCTAGTATTTATTTTTGTTTCCGGTACCGCATTCGCATCGCAATAGTATTTATTATTGTTGTGCATAGTATAGTTGTTGAAAACACGCATTTGACATTCAATTCGGAGCGGCCGTAAATAAGTTCACTTAAAGGGTTTCTTTGGATTATTTCGTTAACATATGTGAACACGTTTTTCCCCAGTAACAGCGAGCCTAACAAAACATTAGCCAATAATAAGCACTGTCCTGACAGCCGCACATGTGAAAAACCAACATTGCACATTGCATCCAACGGTAGTGGTGGTCAGCCAATGCTTCTTCCATTCGATGGGCAATAAATTTGAATACCCTCTAAACATAATTAATCCAATGAACAATGGTATAATAACAGACAAATGTACGTGTCCCAATCGTATCGATGGAAAGATAACCGATAATATCTATTACTAATCCAAATCTTCCTGACCTTATACGGAAACCCCCAATGGTGGCAGAAATTTTGTAGAGTCCTGCATGAAGCAGACGAGCGCCACCGCACCTAATGGGCATAGAAACCTATAAACACCGCAATGCCACCTCCTATACTTTTACCAAAAATGGCCGATGACGAGGGCTACGTGTGCAGCGAGGCAACCGTAAGGATTGATGCCAGAGGGTGACAACTACGAAGCGAGCAAATAAAACTAACCGAAATAAATCAAGCGCTGAAGGAAACTGTGGATCAATTTATATCTCCATATCTGCGATCGAAGAAGTGGAACCCCGCTAATAAAAAAAAAACTAACAAACATACGAACAAAATCACCAAAGTGGAAAACTGTACTATCAAATAGCAGAACTATCACTGTAAGTCGCAAACACTGCAACTGAGAACCATTCAAGTGCCATCTACTTTTACTGTACTATCATTTCGATTCGTCGAAAACACATTACTTTCAAAACCCGTGATAAACAGGTCGGTTGAGAACGGCGAAGGAGAGAGAGAGAGAGAGAGTGAGAGAGGGTCATCAACCAAGAGAGCAGACTTTATAGAAAAGAAACGGATACACTTATAATCACTTTGCAATGTCAACTGATAACATTCTATTGCCTTTCATAACGAATTCTAGCACTTATCTATGATGTAACTGATATTAAGACAAACGTAGAAAAAACAAACACTAAATACAAGACCTATAGACTCCGAGTGCGATGAGATGCATTTTTCTTCCCGAGCAAAACGTGATCCCGCAATGTGATGTACGTTTTGGTCAGCTTGGCGCTTTACGTTCCCTTAACCTTTCAACCTATTGGTTTTGATTTGTTCGTACAGTTCTATTGCGCTGTTTACGGTACGGTACTCCATACGGCCATCGGGCGACATTTAGATAATTCACTTCTTATGCTCACGTTCCATTTACAACACGTGTGCGTACCCAGCGCGAGTGCATAGTGATAGACGATGAGGCTTGATAGAGGAATGGCGGCAAGCGTAAGGAGGTGCAAAGAAATAAATGATGTGAATTACACCGAAGAAAAAGATATACTTGCATCTAATAAATGAGCGGACGATGTATATCGTATTACGACAATACAGCAAGAACCATCCAAACTCGAATAACTAATGATAATGATATTTTCCCGTTCGCTTTCCAATATCGCGCCAACGCGATGCGTCAAATGGAGCCGCCTGGTGGCGCCAAAATCGTTGAAAAAGCTCTTGTGGAAATCGTTCAAAAGCTCCCGCGTGTGCTTCCGGGAAAAGGGCTGAGCAAAACATCGCAACATCGCATTCGATCGATTTTCGAGGGGGGGTCACGCACTGCGCGCCGGCAGCCGACTCTAGTAAACAAATCGTTCGTGCTCGGCCTTCCATGCTGCCGGTCGGCCGGGGCCGGGCGCGTCGACGCAAAACAAGAAAAAGAAACATCCGACGGTCCGCTCGCGCTCGCGGACGCTGTGTTCCGTCGCTGTGTTCAGTCGGCGTTGAACTGTGGTCGTGTTTGGATCGCCGGTGCAGGATCACCCGCGTAGCCGCGTATCAGATACACGCGCACAGCAGCAGTGAGCAGGAGTGGCGCCCCGTAAAGTGAAGGTACCGGGTCCGTACGAGCGAGCGAAACGGCCATAAACTTGTTAGAAACACCGCGTCGCGGCGAAACGTGATTGTGCATAACGGTTTATTTAGTTTTTGCTTAATTCGATTGAACGGGAACCCCGCGACGCCATATGCTCGACTCGCTGTTTACAACGGGATCGATGCGCGGAATTCGGCGTGGTGACGACGGCGACTGTGTTTCGGTCGTTAACGAGGAGGGTGATCAAAAATCGTTTTAATTCAATTCCCGCATCGTGCCCGCTCAGCCAGCCCGCGTCAAGTGATAAGTGGAATCAACGTGTAACAACTAACTCCGTGGTGGAAGCTGCCCACCACCGAGGGGCGACGCAAAAGGATTCGTCGGCCAATAAGCGAGAAGAGCGAGAAAAGCAAGCAAACGATGTGACGAAGAGACCGAAGGAAAAGATGGACCCAAATTCGGCCCACAAACATTTTATCGATTGCCTTCCCCTTTTCGGTTGACAACCGCCGCCACCAGTCGGGGCTCTCCGTGTTTTAGCCTGCTTGGTGTGCGATGATTATTTTTCGATCCTGCTCTGCTTTGGTGTTTTATTTTGGGCTCTCCTGATCGATTGGCCAGTGGCCACGGTGGGCCGAGGCCGTTGTTGTTTGCTGATTACGTCTGAGACATTCATATTCTTTAGGGTCCTCTCGGCGGCAACCTTGCCGTCGGTTTTGAGCGATTATTTCTGGCCGGACCAGCTGATTTTGGTTGTGGGCACCACGCCAGGGTCAATGCTTGCTGATCTTGACAGTGTTCGCGCGATGGCCTCACGTTTGTGTAATGTATGGTCCGAGACAAACGAACATTGGTCCATCTTAGCACTTAACTTCTTAGCATGCGATAAAAAAATGTGTTCCATTTCCAGTTTTTGCATCGCAGCAGCCCGCGAAGTGTTGGTTGCGCTTCGCCGGAGTGCTTTGGGAGTGCAAATCCGAAAGAAGAAATTCCGTCCAGTCGTGGTGTCGGTCGCTGAGTTGCGTCGCTTGAATGCTGGAAGCAATCGGATGCAACTCCAACGGCGGTGGCCGAGTGTAACTTGCCGAGTGCGTTCGTACATAGTGCAGCAGTTCATCGTGAGTGAATGCAAATAAGCAGCGTCGCTGATACGTGGCAGCCTTATCTGCAGCGCGAAGCTGTACACAGCCGCCGTCGCGTTGGTCAAGCTGCATCGCCGGCGGATAATTAGGTGTGTACCCTCCGAAGTGTGTTGACATCACTTGGCGTGAGGAAACCAAATCCCGGGGATAAAACGGACGTTGCGCTTCTGTCATCGGCCGGTAAAGCGAACAGGTAAGTTTCTGTTTATCTTGAGCAAAACAGCGAGCCAAACTACACCGGTTGGAATTTGGTCCAAGCCTTATGGACGATGTAGTTTTTACATTTATCATTTAACTCGATATATGTTCTTTTCCAAATAATGTGGCAGTGATGGCGAAATCGCCGAGAAGATGTTCAAAAACTTTACTTCTTTTACTCTATTAATTGACAGAAAACTCAATTAAAGGAGAAGTTTCGGCTTAGTCCAAACAAATGTAAAGGTGATATTAGGAACATTCAGCATATTCTGTTCCAATCTCTGTAGTTTTGCTTTGCCTGCAAAAGAATGGTTGTGTAGTGAATCAATTTCACAAATGATTTTTAGACCATGCTTACTCTTTTCCATTTGAAGTTTGATAACGGTAATTAAAGAAAAAGTTTACTTATACAATATTTGATTAATATTAATATACAGGTCGATCAAATTAGCAAACTGTTGAATTTTTTTCGATGTTTTTTTGACGAATGAGTTGACGACCTACCGCTTTGGAAATAAATATTTCATATTTCCCAATTTTTTGCAACCAAAATTGTAATTTACACATAAGTTTGGTGAACCAACCTTTCAAGTAAGAGTTCAAGCATCGAAAAATATTCAGCCTTTTTTTAAATAACCAAATAAAAAATAATTGAAGAATAATTGAAGAATTTGGTTAAAAGAATAACCAAATTGCCTGCAAAGGAATGGTTGAATCAATTTTCAATATCAACAATTTCACAAATGATTTTTCAGACCCTGCAACACTCTTTCCCATCTAATGTTTAATAACGGTAATTGCAGAAAAAGTGTGCCAATATGTTACGAGAACTGTATGGAAACACTGGAAGCCAAAATGGACAGTTTGAAAGAGCATAATCAGAAAAGTATCAAAATTCACAAACAAGCTGCACCGGGGTTGCGCCCCGGTCGAAACAGAAAGTCTTCAGATTGATAACCAAAACCGAAAAAAATATCCCCAACACTTTACCTCGGCTCCTTCCGGTGTGCTTAGACGGAGTGCCACCGAGCTTGGGATATAGAAACTGCGCCTCGTGCAGTAAGGCCTAGCTATGTTGCAATAGATGCGATGCAATATTTTGAACTTTGCCGTGCTTTACTGCTGCCCCTTAACGAAGGCCCAAGCCTCGTGGCGTGCGTCGCCCATCTTGGCGCACGTGCGCCTACTTCGCCTATAGAACGGGACGGAGCGATACGATTTCGCTACCTTTACACAGGAAGTCGACCGCCTGGCTGGTGGTGGTTTCGCGCTTTCGGTGTCTTTGTCTTGCTTCAGAAACCAGAAGAAGAAACTCCAACATCCAAGCGCAAGGTCACGGAATTGAACTTCGCTCACCGAAGTGAACCGGACTTGGTACGGCGTGAAGCAACATTTACGGCGTCTTCCACTCCGGCCGTCGAGTTTGTATCGAGCGACTGCAATATCGATGATGCACGCCGCACTGGGAGTGCGTGAGAAATGAGCCACAAACGAATGTCGTGCGTGCGTCGCGGGTGCTGGGTTCAGTGAACACCACGCCGTCAAGACTGCGATCGCCGCGCAGACTACGGATGTCTTCGTCGTCGGCGACGATTCGTCTTCGCAGTGCCTTGGGCTGAACGGACCGCGACAAGGTCAGCAGAAGTGTCATTCGAATGCGGTCGCTGAGTCACTGACCGATGTCGGGCAGCGCCATAAAACTGGCGCCATGTGGTGTTTATAACGCATGTCGCACTGCAGCACTAAACCATTTTTTGACCATGAATTTAGAGAAATTGTACTGAAATGGCCGAAAAGATAAATGGCCACCATAAGTCTGCCCTGTCCGCCCAGTTTCTTTACTTCGCAACCTCCATCGTGGGTTTTAAATTATTGCTATCGTTAATGCTAAAACCTTTCGCGTAAAAGTAGCTATTTTGCAACAACTTTGTTCTATGTTAAATGTTACAACAAAAATCTTCCGCAAATTTTGACCACAATACGCGGTGGTGTTGGTGCCGCGGATGTCAGGTTTTTGCCACCGGCTCTGTCCGGCCCATTCGGTTTCACTAATACTTTAAGCTGCCAATGCTCAAACGCACTGTAGCATAAACCAGTCTTTCAGGCCCCTCGAGCGGGGGCCCTCCGTCCGACAGCTGCCGGATTGGTGGGCATAAAACGTCGCTAACCTTGATATGCTCCACTACGCAACTGAAGCGTACGGCGCTTAAGCAAACCAACATTATCACCCCCATCCGGTAATTATCAACGGATTACGTGTGGTGCGGGGAGGTGCTGTGGGAGGAAGGAGGACCAACCACCGTCCGGCCGGATGTAGCGTCCTTTCTGCAGTTCTGCGCCCAGGCGACAGCGTTTAGTGGCAGAATACTAAGTGCCCGGCTCTCTCTCTTTCTCTGTTCTTCCCTGATCCTTTTCGGCTGCGCATTCGTTGTCGTGTCGTTCTCTACGTCCTATCCCTTTACAATCTGGCGGCCCACTATCTCGCTTCCTGTATAATATACAAGTAGCGCTCCTTTCATCTCCGCTTTACATCGTCTGTGTTAAATATGCCACCAGCTCATCTGAGCTCCGCGTCGCGTAGCCGGGGATTTCGCTCCATGGTCCACGGGAAGCTGATCCTTTTGGAAAGCGAAAAAACAAAAAAAAAACGCGAAAGCAGCCAGTTGAGCGAGACCAACTAGAGAATGTGTTAATTTTACGGACATCACAGGGGGCGGCGCTGTCGGAATCAACTGTGCCCGTTGAGCTCGTCCTGCAACTAGCGCTTGTCCGTACCTGGAACCGGAAGTGTTTGATCCTCCTTTGCGGTACCCGTTTGCGTGCGACGTAAAACACCCTCGCCCCGGGGTGGGCGAAAAGTATGTGGCCCGGTGCGGCTTAGTATAAGGTTGGCTAAAAAGTAATCCATTATGTTCACGGTAGATGACTTTAGTGAGCGATATCTCGCAAAGTATCGATCTTACATTTTCAAGTTTAGCCCGCTAAAACTTCACCCTTTAAACTATTTTCGTTTACTCCATTCAGTTGGGAGTTAAAAATTGCTAACAATGGAAATCAACAAAGAGAATATTCGGAACATTTTACAGTTTTTCTTTTAAAAAGGTGCCAGTTAGACCGCTGAAATTTTGCATGGTGTTTATGACGCCGATACTGCACAGCTAGCTAGTAATGAGCCATTTTCGGTTTGACGGTTGGTCGATTCGGTTAACCCGTTTCAGTTATTTTTTATGTTCAAGGTGCACCTCACCCAGGCAGGCCCGTCATTGAAAATGCCGATAAAATTACAGAAATAATCAAAGTTGATCGACATGTTAGTAGTCAGAGCATCGGTCAGAGGCTAAAGATTAAACATCAAACAGTTTTAAGCCATTTGCACAAAGTTTGATTCACAAAGAAGCTTGAAGTTTTGGTTCCACGCCAATTAATACATAAAAAGTGATGGATCGAACTTCCATTTGCGTAATTTGGCTAAATGGAACGAAATCGACACACTTCTTTAACGAATGAGTACTGGGGATGAGAAATCGGATACATACGACAATACTGAGTGAAAATAATCGTGGTCTAAGCGTGGTGAAGCAGCTTAACCGGTGGTCAAACCAGGACTTTCGGCCAATAAGGTTCTACTGGCTGGGACTTGAAAGAAACAATTTATTATCAGTTGCTTCCGTGTAGCCAAACACTAAATTCAGATCTTTACCGTGAACAACTTCACCGTTCGAAGCTAGCAATTAATCAGAAATTACGAGAATCGGCCAACGGAAGAAACATTGTGTTCCATCAGGACAACGCAATGTCACGTCTTTAGTGACTTGCCAGAAAAACTGGAAGCTTGATTGGGAAGTTTTAATGCATTCACCGTATAGTCCTGACCTTGCACCAAGCGATTGAGGCCTTTTTTGCACATTACAAAATTTCCTGAGTTATGAAAAACTGAAAAAGGATTGTGAAAATTGATTGCTCGGGTTTTCGCCAATAACGGCTAAGCCTTCTACAAGAGAGGCATTATGAGGGTATTTTTGAAAGTTTACAACAAATTTTCCAACAAAACGGTGCATATTTGACGCAAATCGGACCATTGAAAACCTGTTAAATATAGTTTTAAATTACATTCAAAAATAATAGATTACTTTTTAGCCAACCTTATAATTTTCCATCCTTCACCGGGATCTTATCACCGACAACCAGGATGCGTCACGAAGGGGAGCGTCTGTATTCGAGTGTTGTCTGATTTCTGCGGTCATCGCGTCCTGCTGACGCCGAGGCCATGCTGAGCTGTTGTGGCACACCTACATCGTGTGACACTTCGTTTAGTGACCGGATTTAGTGTCCACTCGCTATCCCCGTACGCTCCGGATGTGCCTTATGCGAACCCAACAGCTGCTTTCGAAGCCCCGGCATCGATTATGATAATGACGGCGATGAAGACGTTTTCGGTCGACGACTTAAGGATACTCCGAGGGACGGGCGCCCAAGACAGCTGGCACGCAAAACTTTGCTGTTTTCGTAGCTCCGGTGCTGCCAACGTGCACCGACCTAGAACGCGAAAGTTCTGCGAATACTTTCTGCGCTGGAGGATAATTTAAATAATTGTGTTTGTTGTTATTCCCGAGCGTGAATTTCTCGAGCTGCCATGTTTCGGTCCACCTCGACAGTCAATCCACGACGGGCTCAAAACCGTACTTATCAAACTACAATTTAGCAGTCTCTACCACATGACGCCCATCCCCAGGGGATCCGACCCGCGTGGCTGCTATCTGCATCGGCCGTGGCCATCGCTCTCTGGGCCACCGAACGGATTTATCTATTTTCTAATGTCACCCGCAGCTTTTACAGTCCCTGTCACCCTATGACGTTGGGGTTTGTTTAATGTTTCCACCCCTTTTGGCGAGTCCGAGCGGTGAGCCGCGCGTATCTGCGGGACAGCGAGAACCGCCCGTCAAGTCAAGGAACTCGCCGACCGGTGGTGGCTCCCTGAGGGAGGTCAGAGCCTTCGCTACACCTACACCCGACCCCGACCGGACTGCGCCGGGCAAATGCACTGCAGTCGAGGTGTTCTTTGTGCACAAAGTGGCGAACGTTCATGGCGGAAGATCAGAAACTGGTTTTTCTTCTGGTCGCTCCATCCAATACGAGGTTGATTCCCTCTCCCCGCGGGCCCAGCAGGTCGTGCACAAACTACTCTGTGGAGTTCCGCGTCTAGGGGCAGAGCAGCGAGCGGGTTACCGTTTCATCGACTCACAAGGAGAGCCTTGAACTTGGTGAAATGAGATGGCGTCTGTGGGAGTGCATCTGGATCCATGCACCTCGAAAGCGACATGAAAGATTGTACGGCTCAAATGGGAGCAAGTGATTTAAACACCGGCACTGCGGGCCTTGTCCTTCGGCGAGTGACAAAGTAAGGACTCATTGCGAAAGGATTGCTCCCAGCGGGGGCGATGCGATTGACAACTGGCACAGAATTAATGGAACAAGTTGGGTCGACGGTGCGCTTTGGAGATAGCGAGTTCTAAGTGCTTGAAGGGGGTTACTGTTTGTAAAGTTGTGAGATTAAAAACACGGCCACAGATCACATCAGTCTCCGGGAATCAGTAATCAAAACAGCCGAGAGAAGAAGAGAGAGTTCGGCAATAGAGAGAGAACGAAGTACGGAGAAGAAACCGGGCCAAAGAGCAGCTTCAGGATTCTTTCCACGGATGTAAAAGTGCTCAAAGTAATACGGTGCTGTCGGTGGATGGAACTTAATGGCATAAAGTAATAGCATTACACGAATTCATTTCGGGTTTTACGCCATGGATCAACCTTTTCACCAGAGAGACCTCCGCTCTGTACGGCTAATGAAGTACGAGGCAACTAAGAGGCCCCAAGAGACCGATGGCGGAGATCCGTGGGATCAATTATTCAACCGGTGATTTACATGCTCTTTAGCAGACACTAGGCAGAGCATAAAGGAGCATCTCCGCGGGAACGTAAAATTCACTTCCATTCGCTACCCAGCTACTGTAATTAGCTTATTCGCTGTTTAAACATCTGACTATTTTTAGTACATAGTTTGGGTTTCGGGTTTTTCAATTTACGATCGACACCGTACAATCCTACCCCATGAAACCATGACCATGAAATAGGGTTCTTTGTGTCTCGCTACCATACGCTCCAAATCTCGAGATGGTGAGTGAGAAAACGAAACAGAATCGAAATCCGCGTAGTCACGAGTCGTGTCCGGCAGTTCCGGTTCGGGACGCGCCAGTTCAAGTTCTTTGCCATCGCGGGACGTCCTTGAGACCGCACGTCGAACGTCGGCCTGAAGAATCGGTTTCTTCAGACCGCGTCGCGGCCGTTCAGACACGCTGGGAAAATAAGGAACCACCAGCTCGCTTTGTGGTTTTGCTGCAACGCCATCGGGCAGAGTGACCATCACCACAACAATAGTCATCGATCTTCGTAGAGTCGATCGGTCTCGATTTGAAGGTTTCGGCGCTGTAGGTGCTGAGTAACACATCGTAGCGTCGTAAGAATGGGCGAATCATTGCTGAAGATCTTATTATGTTGTTCGAAGCAGCACTCGTGCCGTTTTCTATAGCTTTTTGCGCCGATTCTATCGATGGACAAAAACTCGAACAAACACGCGAAGAACCTTCAGAACTTCGGGAACCGATAAGCCCGTTTGTGGTGTATTAGTTTTGCAACCAGAACATTAGAACTGCCATGTTGATCCTTTAATCCTATTATCAACCAGCTATTTGTTCTCGTCCTGTGCGCCCGCTTCGACTTCCGTTCCGACGCTATATATTAGTCACGCGAACGACAGGTTACGACTTCATAATCGTATAATCGATAACGAGAACTTTAATTGGCTGCAGTGCGTAAAGCGCCCCTAGAGTGTGGAAGTCTTGGGCGACAGGGCGTGGGACAGAAAGAGTCACGGGGCAACACGGGCGGAACGTGATACCATTAAGTACGAGCATAAAAACGGCCCATTCGCGTAGAACCCGCGCCCCGAACCCGACCCGGGCGGGCGGCCCCACGATCGATCGCGAACCGGTTGAGGCGGAACCGGGTTGCTTGGCGTGCATTTAGTGCGCGCCGGCAACGTGCCGCGTCTCGCGGGGTTTGCGTTTGACTTCGTGTCACATCGCGAGCCATTCACTCGCGCGTATGGCCTCTCGACAATCGCTTCGATCTTTGTTCGCTGTAAAATAATACTGGTCCGGGCCCCCGGGGACTGGTTCCAATATTTTGCCAGCCTGCCCCATGGTGCTGTGGTGGCTGATGAGGAAACTCAACGCAACACCAGATGGTTTCGTTGAAAGGAAAATTTCTTGCCGACGGGGAAAACAGTGTTTTCTTGGCGCGTCAGTTCTCTTGAGCTCTGCACCGTTCGGCTCTGTCTAGCGAAAAATTCAGTACAAAGAGCTCTTGTTGGTTGTGTTTTTTTTTTGTGGAAGTTCAACGGATAATGCTCGGGTGGATGAATTTCATGGTCGGTTGCACTACTTCTAACGACGTTCATTCGAAACAATTGTGCAAACCTTAAAAGAAAATAAATGTTCCTTCGAATGGTTTGGTTTCGCCATTTTTTGGCATGAAACAACTCAAAGTCTGTCTGCTGGTATGTTACGGACTGAGCCGCTATTAGACTAAATCCATTGAACTGCGAGGGAAAGTTGGTTTAAATTTACAAACAAACATCGGTAAAATTAGTTTTCTCATCTGAACAAGCTATTCTCGTTCTCAAGTCTTCATTAAAAGTTGTTATTGGTTTACGGAACACTTTGGCCAACGATACTTCTTTCAGTCTTCTTTTCAGTGCAATTCATTTTTAGTACACTTCACTTTTTGTTTTTATGAATTAAATATTCAGCCTGATTTTCTACAAAACTGAGTCTTTTAGTGGCTCAATGCGCCGTTCAATACGAGAAGGGGTGCTTCATTTAAATACAGTTACTATACTTATGAAGCCTGATTCTAATTTTTTGCTTTACTTTAGGTCACATCAGTGAAAGTAATAAATTTAATGCATTACGTGTACTTGTAGGCTTAAAATTTGCAGTTCGAAAAGAAAAACAATTTTATGGTTTAAAATACACTTTATAGTTCAGTATATTCCATCCCCGAAGTGAGAATCTGGAAGGGCGGCAAAATACGTTTCCGCAACGGTTTTTCTTCTGCAAACCCGGTCTGTTTTCATAAACTTTTTCCTTTAACTTAATATTTCAACGGTTCATTTAAAAGGTTACAATAATATTCAGAATTTATTGTTTTACCAGTTTGCAAATAATCTACAAACAAAATTTATTTCATATCCCATAAAACTGATGCTACCACTTTCTTGGCCGATTTTCGGGCACGTACTCGTTTCGGTCCCGAAGAACCACGTTCACACCACTCATTAGCCTTTTGTTTTCATTCAGGATTATGGTGATAGACCCAAGTCTCATCCATAGTGATGAGTTGGCGCACAAAACCCACTTAATCCTTTCGATAAAGCTCAAAATGTTGCCGAGAAAGTTGCATTCGAATGTGTTTTTGTTCCATGGTTAGTGAATGCGCCATCCATTTTGCACAAGCCTTCACAAAACCCAACACTTTACTTAAAATATTGGTTATACTGTCCGATTAGATGCCTAGCGATTGTACTAAATCTATTTTTCGGTACAATGATCGATCTGCATTTTAACAACTTCAAGGTAGAGTGGCTAAATTCGCTATTAACCACCATCAACTCTAATATTCAAACGAGGCTCGGATCGTGCAGTAACACTTCTCACCGCCACACGAAATTTAACAATTTATCTACTCTGGGCCCCGCAATCGCATCCTTTGCTCTGAAAGGTGCATGCCGCTCCTGTGAGGAGAATAGAAATTAAACAACCCCGCCGCCGTCCCGGTATGCGGCCGACGGTCCTGTATCTAAGTCGACCATCTATACGCCCGAGATGTTGTGCTCCTGTAGTCGTTTGCATGTACTAAGAACAGTGGACTTATGTGCAACAATTGTTGTAAGCGTAGATATGAAACGTGAGCCGAACCCCGAGGGCCGAGCTTCGCATACCCGGCGGCACTGTGGAATCCGCCGCAGGAAATGCATGCAATGTTGCAGCATGCCAAACATGCTCGCGCGGCGTGTGTGGTGTGGCTTGAAATGCTGGGTTCGCCTCGTGCTGGGTTCTAGGTGGGCAATAGTAGTAGATAGGGTGACCTAAATGCCCGTCGTTGTTATCAGCTGCAAGTAACGGCTTAAGATAAGCATTCATGGCTTAGCCCTTCGTGGCGCTGATATGCTACACGGTCGGCCAGGGTGCCGTTGCATGAGCGTGGCAATAAAATGTTTAATTAATTCCTGTTATCATGAATACTGTGTGCAGTCGGAGTCATGTGCCATTTTAAGCGACGCTTTTACTGAGCGAAAAGCATATGAAAATGATTCGAAATTGCTTTCGGTTACGAGTCCGACAATTAATTTGTTTGTCCCTTCCTGACGTTCCTTAAAGCTCTTATTTCTCAAATCTTTCGAAAAGATTATCAGTTGTGTCGTAGAAAACCATCTTAGTGAACAGTTTACCTCCATTTTCAGTTCACAACACAAGGACAACGGCAGCCACCATTCGAGACCAAATTCATTATTTCATAATCTTGACGATGACAACCATTCAGTGGCATGCGAAAAATAATCCTTTCTAATGGTAATGCCACAACGCTCTCGACAGTTCGTAACGTTCGTTCCGTCGGCTTGGATCACACGCATATCATATGTGGAAGAAAAGCTTATGCGTATGAACACGAAAAGCTCGTCGCTGAAACGCCAACCAAACACTTCTAGCGACATGTGGCACGACCCAGCCACAGCTGGTCGAGGAGAATTAGTGCCCTGGTGCTGTCGTCGGTTTGTCCACCTGACATTCAGAGCTATTGCTTTGCCGTGTACTTAGGCAGCGACCTACAGCAACGGCGCGGTCCTTGGGATGATTCATTTCCCGGTGATGACCGCCGTGTCTTTGCCGGAGGTTGATCCTTTCTGCTTATCAGTGACAACTCCGGCTACGTAGGACCGAAAGTAGAAGTGCAAAGCAAACACCACCGTTGGAACGGGCTCTTATCGTCTCACTTTTTCAAATGCTCCTTCAAACCAGTCGTCCTGCCGGGACGGCTGCCGGGGCTCGGTCACTGTGTGCAGATTTGTGTCAGGTGTCTGTTTCGGTCCTTCGTGCGGCTGTCTGCCATTTCACCGCCACCGGGACCGGCGGGTAATATGTATCCGGTTTCACCGGATCTTCCGGGGCACTGTGACGGTCGCAAGACAAAAAATAGGGCTGGCTGTCATGGACGAAAATGTGGAGATCGAAAGCAAAAGTAAAATATTTCCCGGCACCGGCGATGCGCTACGATCTCCTTCTGCCGATGCTTCCCAATGAGTGATAGGATAAATCTGGGGTCCTTCCGAGAGCACCCGAGATAATCAAATCCAGTCGATCCAATAAAGCGTAATTTATGATACCATCCGAAGTAACAGTGTGATCCGGGACCCGGCACTTGCCTTCGGTTCGGCAGCAGCAGGACCTGTTTTTTTTTGTAATGAAAATAAATTTTCTTTCAACCATGGCTCTGCGGCCGTGGGTCAAGCAGCAGAAGGCAAAAAAATGGGGGTTCCAAAGATCTACGGAAAATGATAGCCGACGGATATTGTTTAAAGGATTCGTACTTTTTTACCCACTGCCCCCGAGCATGGTGAAATACGACACAGACTTGCCGGTGGAAAAGTCCTACGCTACGCATTCGTGGAAAATCTACTCAGCTTTTTCCTGGCAAGCACCAAGCAGGGTCAGTGTGTCTGGATGTTTTTGTAGGAAAGTCGCCAACAATGTATCCGTTGGTGGTAACCATTTTTTTCTCTCAGTTCATCTCCCCATCTTTGATTACTCGGCTCCTCCCAAGGGTTCTGAGAATATCACAACATGACCGTTATTAGTGCGGCACTGTTGTAACGGCCAGGCGCTTGGTCAACGGTGGTGTGGCGCGTGCATTTATGGATCGTCCCGTTGGGCCAGCTAGCCCAACAACTCTACTGTTTCATGGCACGCAATGAACCTTTGGGCGATGGTGTGGCCACGGAAGGATCGTGGGAAATAAATATCCTGGCCTAGCCGGTCACAGCAACGCCGGTGCCCTCGGCGTTTCAGGCACAACAGGTTGTGACCTTACAGCCCTTTCGCCGAACGGCAATGCATTTTCACCACGACACCCGATGTTTGTCCAAAGTTTGTCCTTTTTCCAACAAATATTTGAAGGAAACGATGGTCCTTTTAGTAACATTTTATTGAAACCCTGAAAATTTCTCTCAAAAAATAACTGATGAAAGCAGGAACATTAGCTGGGAATGGGTCGTGCTATTTATGGGCCATTCCTAGCCCTGGCCATCGCATTTGGAGCTTCACCATTGGTCATTCGGTAGCACAGTACATAAAGCACGCAGCGCACATCCATCAAACAGCGGAACACGGTGGCAAAGTTGTTTTATTACTTTGCCCAAGGAGCCCTCAGGAAGCTCGCGGGAAAAGCAATATTATCGAGGTCTATAAATAGAATCCGGGACCTAGGGCTCGTTTCCCAGTGGACTGCGGTGGTGATCCTGGCCATTCTGGCAGGCCGCGTTTCTTCTTCTTGTGTGTGGTGCTTTAATTTTATTTAACTTATTCATTCAGTCAATCACCGGCGGACATTTCGGTCGAGCACAAGTCGAAGCGAATCCGTTAACCTCGTCGTATGGCCCTCCGATATTCCGATAACGGTGACTTCTTGGAATGGGTGTTTGACTTTTTTTTTCCACCATTACTCGTAGGTCGATTTCGGAGACCCCATTTTCCCAGGGGGGCTCAGGGAACCGTGGAATGCAGGGAAACAGTACCCGTCAATGCCCGGTGCGTTTGGAAACGCTTTTGACGTCATTGGAACTTAACGAGTGCGAGCGAAGAAAGAATGACACGCGATGTGCCCTCAAGAGCCCTAATTTACTGGCCCCCGGGGAACGACCCCGTGACGGGTATTGTTTGCTTGATTTCCTCTGTACGGGCTCCCACCGGGTGGGTTGAATAATTTTCCAACGGGAAAAAGGAGGTACGGTGTCACGCTTCGCAGGACCTGCACCGATAATGGTTCAAGGCTCTGTCGCAGTCTCTGTCAAGGCCGTTTTCGTCCTGCCACGGGGCAACATTTTCATCGCACAAGGCAGGACAGGGAGCACTTTGTGTTACGTAAAATTAAAGGGTCCTCCCAGTCACGGATCGCTGAAACATTAAAGTTGCGTCGGGTTGGGAATCTTGTTGTCTTCCTACGAGGCACCGAGATCTGAACCTTGTCCATGCCGATTAAACGACCAAAATACTTATACAAACACAACCGAATAAAACGAACGCAAACCGAAAGAAACGGATTTCCGCCCCCACGAAACAATAGCGGATCCTCGCGTTCGCGATGAAATGGCGCCTACCCTTAACGCTCAGCGGCAAATCCGGCGAGGGATGTGTTCCATGTGTTGCATAATTTATGAAGTAAGTGTGCAATATCCGTGGGCAGACGACGGCTACCGTGGAGCAGCAGGAGCAACGTTGGGCGGTCCCGAGGATAGACCATGGTTCTATTTCCGATTGTTCATCCTGCAAATTGGATTACCACCGAGAGAGCCGTACTCCGGGGCTTGCAGTCGATTATTGTGGGGCATTTGGGGTCGGTATGGCATCCTGTAGGTATGATAATTATGGGGCTCACGAAACGGTTCCGTGTCGTCCTGCATATTTGATGCTGATGGTCCATCAAGTCGAACCGTTTTGGCATGCTTTCGACGAGTGGATTTCCACCATTGCCTGCGTCTTACGCTTAATCTGTTGTTTTGCTTAAACATGGGCAGTTCTGGATAAAGTGAAGTTATTTTCGTACCAATTCGTGGGCAGAAACGTTGATCGAAATCAGTGAAAAATAACAAACTTTTTCAAGTACTCTATTAGACCCTGGATAAACTGTTAAGTAATTCTAACAGTTCCTTGATCGATCGAACAGCTAGAGTCAAGCAGATCGAAGACTAGTGTTTTGTACGTTGATCGGCTTTGAGTTTTTAATGTCCAGAAAGGCAAGTCCAGGAAATGTGCCGCGAGGTCTAAAATAGGCCAATGAAGTGCAGAACATTGTGTTTTCTCTGCGAGAATGTTTGTTAAACAATTTTCCACTTCCACTAAACCGTGTCCTGCAAACGCTCAAAAGGGTAAAATGCACGTACGGTTCGATAATTGACTGAAATTATCTATCCTCGCACTCTTGCTCTTCCCTGTAGAAACAAATCCTGGCCAATAAAGGATTCTTTTGAGTTTTTCCCCCCCATTCATGCTAGGTCGTTTCGTAAATCGTCTTATCTGAACACAGCTCGGCCATTGCTAGTGTATCGTCGAGGAATAGTGTGGTCTCTACTAATGTGATGTTCCCGAACATTCCCGCCAGTTTGCTCATAATCAACCGTTCGCAGCGAAACACAACCCGGCCAAGAGGTTGGCGCGCAATAACCCTACTCAAGGATACTTCAACTCGAGCCGTCCCGGGACGGAACGACCAGCAGCGCACTTTCGGTTGTTCGGATGGGAACATTTCGCAAGACGCTACTCGCCGAAGCGAAAGGATGCGTTCAGCACACCGGGCCGTGGGCACCCCCGACACTGGATGCCAATTTTTCTTTGAGACAGTTTGAAAAAGAAAAACACTCGACCTAACCTTTGCCGGCATTAACTCGTTAGTTGCATCGCTGGAAGCTGCACCAAACGGGAAGATTCTCGGCTTATGTACGAGGACCTAGAGGATACTCGTTTGCGACGAGCAAGTTCTGCCCGGAGTTGTTGTGAGCGGATCGACTTTCTTTGGCAGAATGGCTGGCTGGCATGCACCAAAAGATGCACCCCACATAAAGTGGTGGATTTGCCACCGCCCTCGAAGCCACGGCTGCCGTTTTGCTTACCTCGAAAGTAAAATAAACACGAAAAAAAGGAAACCCCAAATTGCATGGCAGTGCATCGCATCGGCCGATAAACGCGATTGGGGCGGAATTTAAGGGTGGAATTTAAAACCTCTGCCATCTCGGCGCTCCTTTGCGGAAACGAATTTCGAGCGCCACGCGAGCTTTGCAAAAATAAAATGGATCAAGCAAATGGTTGTCGGGTGAGGCGGAACGAAAATTGCATATTTTCTGGCCGTGCCGCCCGAGGCTTTGATGTGAGAATGGATTTTTCAATTTCAAATTATTCCGTACACGTCGCGTCGGAATGGGAAGGCTTTTTATCCATTATTTTGCATGTTAACGAAATGCTTTACACGGGGCTCGCTTTCGATTTTCTTCTTGTCGCGCGGCGGTCGGAAGACGGCAGCCGGGATCTGGGTCCGTCCGTTGCGTCTAATGTTGGCCCGGATTTGCCCCGGGACAAAACCCGAATTATATTCCGATTGAATATTCATGAACGTGACAGCGTTTAACGCCCTGCTCAATGGCGACCCCATTGTACTGTTTGCTTTTTACTAATGTAAATCAAATCAATGTCGTTTTTTATCGGAGAGCTCAGTGTAAATCGATAGCGTCACCGTGTCACGCCAACCCAACCAATTTTTGTACAGTTTTTTGCACTGACCGTTCAAATAAGTGACGGTCAGTCCGATAGCGACATACAAACAGAGAAAGAGAGAGGCCTCTTATGACTTGGAGGCTAGTAAAAAGCATCAAACTCCAAATTCCCCCATTGCCTATGGATACCCAGCTTCCGTGCGTCACAATGTTGGATTCTAGCTATCGGACCGCCTATTGGCCGAGTCTCCGGTTCCGGGTTGTTCCGGAGTCTTGTAGCTTTTAATTCCCCTAGGGAACGTGCAGAGGGCAAGTCCTGGACCCCTCCGGATGTGCCATTCCATCACCGTCATCACCTGGAGCACCACGTGGTCGGTCGGGGTCTCGATTTACATTTTTTGGTTTTCGGGGCCGTTCGCCATTTCGGATGCGGAATAGAATATAACTGTACCGGGCGGATTTACAATGCCCGTCACGTCACAACCGTTAACGTATCCACATCATCGAGCCCCGGGAACAAGTCGTTTCGGGCTCTCTTTCTTTCCACGCTCGGCGTTGGAGCTGCTGCACATGGTTCTTTCAGCACACATCCGGTTGCCATTTTGCAACCCGGAAAGCGGTAAAGTGATGCTCTGAAGCGCTTCACTTTACGCTTCCCCGTAACCGGTTTCCGTCAAAGTTTTGCTCCCAGCAGCCTCCGGTAAGTTATGCAAATTTTTTCACGTTATTTTCACGTACCACTTGCCAAAGGCTGCCGAAGCTTTGGCCGAAAATCGGACCGGATTACACGCTGCAACGGCCCCGCCACTGACGGGCTGATGCACGGTTGGCCTACATCTAGGCGCAAAACTTCCGTAATAAATCGTGTACCGATTGGATGAGAACTTTCGACAACGGCCAACGGCTGGATCGGAGAGGGATTTTTGTGCAAGCTGAAACGCCCCTACTTCGTGGGAGTAATGGCGCCACTTCTCATAAACAATCGTAGTTCAAAGTTTCCCTAACGAAACTTCCCAAACTATTCGTGTTCTATGTAAATGGCTTTATTTCTGCACGGTGAGCGAATAACACACACCGCTAGAATCACCGTAAGCTCCCCGGATCGCTTCGGATCAACAGTAAAAACCGGTGATGCGGGTTACATTGTGCAGATTGCTAAATCCCGTGCTTTAGCTCAAGTGCTTTTCGTTGTAATCAAAATTCGAATGTAAGAAAACCAATCGACGGAAAGCGTCGTGTCCTACAATTTTCGCTTAGCGAGCATTTGCTTGCCTTTAAAAATCGCTCTCGGGTGTGGCTCTCGCAAGAAGTGAAACGAGAAGGAAAAACATCAAACCGACATAGGCGAACGGTGTTCTAAAGAATTTCTCATTTCGATCCGGAAATCCAATCAATATCGGCATGTCGTAATTCAACGGACGCGCTTCCATGGCGCTTCCGGCGGGTGGTGTCAGGTAAGCCTGCCTGGGCCAGCCTCCAGCGGGGGGTCTTGGTTTTGCTAGGCATTCCAGAGTGTTCTATTGCTTCCCCAGGATCGACGTGCAGCATTTAGGCACACGTCGCTCTAAACTCACTGATCGCTGACGGAAGCACGGCGACGGCAAAAAGGTGGACCTCTCCCTGCCACGGAACGAGCGAACCATTTTCCACGTATCCTTATTTTCCTCCAATCACACACAGCCAGCAGCCTCCCGAAAGCCAGCTCGCTTCCTTGCGCACAGTTATTTATTTTCGTCTTGGGTCATGCGTGCGTTGGCGCTGTTCGGGGGCTTATACATGAATGCATGAAATGTTTCCGAAATAAATCACGTTACATGGCCTTGACAGATCATAAGCGCGAGTGCGTGAGGCGGCGGATATCCTGCCGCGCCCGCTTGTGACGCTAGAAAAGGGATATAAAAGGGCAGAACGGGGAAGAAGCGGGAACGTGTGGACGTAAAATACGCATCCGAGCGCTTCAACCCCATCGATCGGGGTGCCACGACCCCCGGAAGGTCGGCCGAATGGGCTATCATATATCTTCGGATAGATGGATATCCTTCAGATGGGCTGTCGTAGATAGACACGATGACGATGATTAAGTGCCCCGTAAATGGGTGGGCTTTTAAGGGAAGCCGGTGTCGTTCCCGAGTGCGGTCCGGGGACTGTAAAATAACTTTATACGATTTGCGCACCATTGTTGTTTGATGGGTCGGCTGTTTGTGACTCTTTTTCTGTCCCGGCCCAGGATAGCATATTGCCAAAATAAGCCGTCGGAATGCGGCTTCGGAATCTCAGAGCAAGGAGCGCGTTGCGTGAACATCTTTTTTATGATTTTCATGTCGGGTAGTTGTCCAACACAATGGCACTTGTTGTAACGATAGACAATTTTCGTTCTCTTTTTGTTTTTGTGTCAAAACAGTACTAAATGGAAGGTTGCATTACGTTTCGGGGCTCGTCACGCCCTTATTATAAGGATCGTTACAATTGGTAGATGTTTTATGATTGGGTGAAAAGTGGAGACGCGTCAAAGACGCGATATGATGGCTATGCTTTTAAAATGTATTGCACACGCCATTACACTGCACTTAAACTTAAAGCCTGTAACACTTCGAATCCGGGGGACATGATTTAGGTCTATCTCGGAGTTGGTTTAACTTAGAAAACATGTGAAGTAATCAAAATGAAGGTATTTTATTGCACTTTAAGAGAAAAATATGGGAAAATTATTCCGTCGGTTGTCTGATGAAATCTCGAACTTTCTTCGGAATTCGCGCCATCATTTTCCGCACACACACTTGGTCCACCTCAGCGGCTAGTTTATTCCAGTTTCTGGCCATTTGTGCACCATTCCGCATCACCTTACCACTGTTCTTCATTTTCCTTTTCATTGTTGCCCAGTAGTTTTCGATTGGGCGGAATTGTGGACAATTTGGTGGGTTGCTCCTTTTTGGGATGAAATCCACCTTGTTGTCACGGTACCACTGAATCACCTGTTGGCTGTAGTGACAGCTTGCCAAATCCGGCCAAAACTTAACAGGACCTTTGTGTGACTTAATGAACGGTAGAACTCGCTTTTCGAGGCAGTCTCGCTTGTATACGGTAGAGTTCATCGTCTTGTTCGTGATGAAAACCTTGGTTTTCCGCCCACAGCTGCAAATTCCTTGCCAGATCATAAGTTTCCGTGCAAATTTATCAGCGAAAACAAACTTGAATTTAGCAGGGACATCACCCCGTGCTGTGGCGAGATAAAATTTCGTACCGGGTAACTGGCCAAAATCCATCTTCACGTATGTTTCGTCGTCCATAAGCAAGCATCCTTTTTACCTCGTCAGAACCTTCTCGTACAGCTTTCTAACGCGTGTTTTAATGACTAGATGTTGTGTAAGTGTCCTTTTTGGGTGCTTAAATGCAAGGAAAAAACAGTAGCCTCTTCGTAGACAGATCTTCCGGGCAGTACTTTTGCTGGTACCATATTTTTTTGCAATATCCCGAACCTAAAGTCCAGGATTTGCTTCGATTGATCTTAAAACCTTCCAGTTCAGCTGCCGATTGTATGTTCCACTACGACGTCTACTCTGAATCTTTCAATCTACGGTATTGGGTTCCCAAAAACGGTAAAGCACAGCATATATAGTTGATTTTGCAAATTTTTGTGTTTTTGAGATTTTTAAAGTAGACCACGTGGTGTTTTCGACGTGAGTGTGCAGAATTTTTTTTCTCCTTTCGAGTTCCATTAAGCATAACTTTCTAACAACTCCACGTATCAAAATGAAACTTTCAGCACTGAAAGTTGAATGTTTACTGAAGACATAGCTGTCAAAACATTTCAAATCCGACCACTAGGGGCGCTGTTCTACAATTGACAATTCCCCCGGATTCGAAGTGTTACAGGCTTTAGTAAACTTAAACTATTCTTGAATATCAATTTTTTCCCATTCAAGGCAATCCCCATAAGACATGTTACACTTGCGGCAACGTTTCTTTCAATCCTTAAACTCATTTTTGGGTTCTTGTTGGTGCCGCCATGAAATAGAGAAAATCTTTGGTAATAAAAAAGGTCACTGGCGGTCACCTCATTAGCGTGTTATTTTCGGCCACAAATTCACGCACAATCAATGGCCGAAATCGAGCAATTTAGGGATCAATTTCGCGGACCATCTCATTAAAAATCGAAAGGCACGAGGATAATGCTCAGCTCTTCAGCAACTTCTGTAAGGATGATTCCGCTCTTCGACGTCCTCTGAACTTCTCAATCCTTTGAGAACTTTTGTACACGTTAATAAACGTTGCTTTGGCCCAACATAACCAAAATTGCCGCTGTGCGTGAAAAACATGAAAATTGGTAATTTAAAAGCCCACGAGAAGTCCTAAATAATATCACGCCACGCTACACGATGACGGCACCAGGCGCCTCCACCAGAAGTATGTGTTTCGTTTTGATAAATTAAAAGTGGTTTTTCCTGATTAAATAAAATTTCAAAAAATTAATAAAAATGTATCTCATGTACGAAAAACGAAAACCAGCCCTTGGTTTAATCCAACCAGCATAGAGTGGGGAAAAAATTAATAATTTCAAACTACTTCTCAGGGCACGGCGTAGCGTAATGCGTCCCCTTCACATGTGGCCAACCGCTAATATTTATACTCCCGGATGCTCACTCGATTAAGCACTTGGGAAGGGTAAAAATTTTTGCACAAAAGTAGCACCCGTCGGCAACCCGAAAAACCGCAGCCAGTTCCAGGTCAGAGAACGGGGCAGCATAAAACATGCAAAACCTTTTGCACCGCCACTAATGGTACCACAAAACCGGCGCCACTGGGGCACGCGCGGAATAATTAATCGCTTCACGACTGTAACCGCTTTTGTATTATCCCCCACATTAAAATGTGTTTTTTTTGTTCACGGGGAATAAAATGCATCCATCCAGTCTTTGAAATCGTGTACCGTTCGTAATAATAAGGACTGATTTGTGCAATTCTTCTAATTGGACATCATCATCAATGTGATATCTTTCGTCCGTCACGACCCAGTCCAGTTGTCGTTTGACTCGATAAAAGCTGCAATGAATGTGCTGCGAAACCATTACGCTTGCCTCCGTCGATCAGATCGTCGATCGGGGTCGCTCGTTGCCGGCAACGCAGAATTCAATTGACGCTGATCTCGAGATACTACGGCCTCGGTTACGATCCATTGAGGAGGTAAAGTAAAACTCTCGAAGAAAAATTGCATCGACGCGCCATCATCAATATCGAGCACTGCCTGTCTGCCTCGGGTAGGTAACATAAAACCCGGCGCTAGGCAAGTGAAAAAGTGGGTAGCGAGTTCCTGCACTTTGTGTGGTGCACGTGCAAGAGAGCCTTCGCTCTCGGGCTCTGAAGAGGGGACGGTTGTTTGCATAAAAGCTATCGACTCGTGCAATACATTAGCCCATCGGATCGACCTTTCGCTCATCGGCAAGCCGTGCTCCACACACTAGAGAATCTACCATTTTTCTCTCGTCCCTTTTTTTTTGTTTCGCTTGTCTTTCCCTCTATTGCGTCCCATTTCATCGTAGGCACACAATGGCTCGGCCGCGTATGCAATGATGGATGGGTTCCATTAGCTGTCCAGTGTTGAGTTTGGGATCTGCTTTCATTCCTTCCCCTGTTTTGCCGCAGCGAGTGCGGGTGTGCAATAAACCCATAAAACAAACAGCCGCCGGAAGTGCAAAAAGAGAGGAGAATGAAAACCGAGCCCGTCCCTGGTCCCTGGAAAGCGATGTTCGAAAAAAATCGTACATGGGAAATCACCATTGCAAAACGAGAATCAGAAAAACAATATTTGAATCTCGTTTGTGCTGGACGCCGGAGTGCATGGATCGAGTCGAGCCGGGTTGTGTCGATGAAATGGCATTCGCGGCAATGGTACCCGGAATTTAGTTGAAGGCGATAATGGTCCGGTGTTGATATTTTTGAGCCACATCTGACTGACAGCAAAAGTAAGTTAAAAAAGCTTTCTAACTAATTAAATAAAATACCGTATTTTTCCGTGTATAACGCGCACCTTTTTCCCAATTTTTTGAGCTCTAAAATCTGGGTGCGCGTTATACAAGGGGAGTAAAAATTTTGTCTCCTCTAAACATACAAATGTGCCCTTTTAGGTACATATTTTATGGTATTATTGAATAAATTATGAAATGAAACATTTGTTAGGAATATAATTATCCATACAATATTGTTACATATAATATATACCTAAATTTGGGGGTCTTCTATGTTATATACATTCTGTCAAATAAGTACCGGGAATTTGTGATTAAAAAAAATGCTTTATTTGATTTTCGATTGTTTTGTTGCGTATTGTTGCTACATATGTCACTCACTTATGTTGAAAATTTCGGCTATTTTTAAAGCTTAGTTAACTTTTGCGTGAAAGAGTTTTGTCTCATCGGCGATTTCTGCCTTCTCCTAAATTAATTGACCACGAAGCGGTAATTTGAGTTTTGGAAACAATAAAAAGCCATAGGGGCCAGATTTGGTCAATACGGTGGCTTTGGCATCATTAGTTTGTAGTTTTTGGCCAACAATTCGCACACAAGCAACGATCTTAAACTTCGTATGTACGTGGTCTGTTAAAAAAATTTCACGACATTTGGGTTTCATTTTTGGATTTCGTGTTTGTGGCGGTTTGTTTCGCGCAAATTGCGCATAACTTGCAAGTAATATTCGTTATTGACCGTTCTATCTATCGGCAACAACTCATGTGGCACCACGACCTTGTAATTGAAAAAACTGTAAGCGAAACTGTTCACATTCGACCAAACTTTGCTTTTCGACGTTTACATCTTCTCGGTCCTCTGAGAAATTTTTGAACAAACAGCTGTAAAAGTAAAGTAAAACAGCTGTCAAAGATTAAGTGATAATTTAAAATGTCCGAACTTTTCACCATAAGTCACTGACACGAGTAGCAATCTAACGCTACAAAATAATCGAAAATCGAATAAAGCATTTTTTTAAATCACAAATTTCCGGATACTTTATTGTCACAATGTACCTCTTCAGAGAGTGACAATGAGGAGTACATTGAACAGCAATTAGAGAATATCAATTTCTCAGACAGCAGTGAATATGAGTTTGAAGATTATTACGAAATATAAAATACTATTATGTCTTTTGCAATGTATACGCATTTTATCTGTAGTCTACTTTAGAATATTAATAGAATATTTAGAATAATACATTATTATCATTTGATGTTTGTTGGATATAACATATCAGAGTATATTAAAAAACTTTTTTTCCAATTTTCTTCTCTTAAAATATGGGTGCGCGTTATACACGGGTGCGCGTTATACACGGAAAAATACGGTATGTAGCGAGAAGCGCTCGAAATGGTGGTACTCCGCAAGTAAATATGCTTAAACTTTGGCTACCATCCGAGAAAGTCCGAGTTCATATGAAGTTCGCCCTTTGGGAATACCTGTGAATGTGATTTGTGTCGGGTTTGAGCGTTTGGCCGGCACTGGAAAACAGATCGCAATTAATAAACAATACGAAAACTTTGATTAAAACAACTCTCGGGCAGAGAGTGAAAAGTTCGCCACCGAAACCGAAAATATGTTTGCAAATGCCAGAGCCAATCTATTTCGGCAAATTCGTAACCCATTAAGCCTTCTCAGAAGTTCAGCCCGCCAGTCGTTCCGTTTTAGCGCAAACCCCTCGTCGCTTTCGGTTTGGTCTTTTTGGCGAATACGCAAACGAATTCTGGTGCCCTCGTTTTCCCATCAAACATTTTTCATGCTCGCCTTCTGGCGGAGGGGCTTCGGCACCCCCGGAGACATAGAATTCGTGCGGGGAGGGAAAAAAAATGTAAACTTCGCGTTTCCTTTAATGAGCTTATGCGAAGGCCGCTTTCGCCCTCTCGGTGGCTTCAGTGGCCCCTCGGAGGCCGCCATCGCTTGTGAAGACTCTAAATTGAGCAATAAAATGTGGCAATTTCGGGGCCACGCAATTTAAAATATCTTTCCGAACCGATCTCTGCCGGAGCGGAACGGCTTGCTTCGGTAGTTCCTTCGGGCCCGTTCCCATTTTGCATGAGCACCGCTGATAGGCATCAAACGCAATGCGTTTTACGGAATTTTATGGCGTTTTATTTGACAATCTTGTGTCCTAGCCAAGGCTCGCCCCGACATCAAAGGTCATAATGGGTGTGTATGTGGCCCGGGCCCCCGGGAGGAAACGATTGCGGCACGCGATTTGATGGCGAAACATTCAATTAAGAGCACTCTAATGAGATGAAACATTTTCGATTCCGCCTGGCCCGGGCCGGCCGGCCGGCCGGTGACTGCATTGGGTTTGAGCGGGCAGAAAACTCATTACCTTGTTGTAGGGCCGGTGTTTACTTAACAGTGTAATAAGAGGATATTGAGGAACGCTCGGGACATTGAGAAACCCATTTTGCCAGCGAAACAGCTGCGCTGCGGAGGCATTCGTTTTGCATTTAAATTTAATGGGAATCAAACTTTTCAAACACATGGCACCGGCCACAGCGACGGCTCCTAAACTGCAAGGACACACTTTTCGCACTGGCCAATCCCCGCACCCTGAAGGAGCAGCTGTTTATCGAACGGAAGAAGTTGTGGCCATTCGCCAGACCTCACCAACCTGGAACCCACTAATTTGATATGAAACATGACCATGACGTGCTGGTCGGGAGTTCCGGTCGCCGGTCTCGGTCCTGTTTGCTTCACTCGGGCCACTGTTTGTGTTTCTGTGTAGTGGCTAACCTTTTTTCTCCAGGGCACCAGCCAGCGGCCACCACGGCACACGGGTTCCGGCGGTTCCGCCGTTGCAGTTTATTAGTTTTTGCATAAATAGCTTTATTTCATCCTGGGTCTCGCCCCAAATGTGTCGCCTCTTCGTTCATCAACGTCTCTGACACTGTGTGATGAAACCAGGGGATACTTCTACTTCCTTCTCTCACTCGCTCTCTCTTTTCGTCCAGGTCCGGGCCAATGTCCGTCAATCTATGAGCTCACTCGTGGTCTGAACGTCTAGCCATGGTATTCGTCATGTTTCACCGTCAATCATGTAGCCTCACGAAGGCGCCCGGGTGCCGAGCTAGCTTCAACAACCACCACCGAACGGTGGGACATTTCTCATGAAATATTTAAAGCTTTCCTGTTTCATGTCACATTTTAAACTAACGTGAGAACAAAAGCTGGTTTAAAGTAAAGCTCAAATGATTTCGCCTAATAAATGTAAAATTTATCTCATTTAAATAATTACGATAAATAAATCAAATAAACTTATCAACATAATGCTATCAATCAAGTGTATCGTCAGGCTAATTACAGACATTTCTCCAGATTCCGTTAAGGGCACACGAATCCTTAAGCCTCATGCTACGCCAGTCATGTACTCAGCGTCGTTCTGTAACACCTATTAAGTTAAACATAACCCATTGGAGTATTTATTCAAATCAAAGACCGATTAAATTGTACTTCAATCCCATCAGTAGCGTCGGTAGCAACTACCGCACACCGGCAAGCCATTACTTTGCCCGAAGGCACGGAGGCAAGATGTTCACCATCACTCTTGATATCCTAACAAGATTCAGTGCGGAAGATGCGTTGAATTAAGCCCTTAATTGGAATCATAATTCACGGGACGACACCCGGCACCGAACCCGGCTGCCTGCCGAACCGGCGCTATGTGCGGGACCGGTGTGGTACAAGGAAAACGTGAGCTCCGGTCTGGAATGTCTGCCAACACGTAGCCCAGCCGGCTTTCGTGGCGTTAACGAATGATTTACGAAGAGCCCAACCCGGCTTCTAGTTCGCCTATTATTTTACGCCTGATGGATGACTATTCTACATCGCATTAATAGACCCATTTGCTGTGCTTTTCCATTTTTGCTCTCGTTTTTGGCAGGATCTCTCAACGCAGGAGCTCCCGGGGGCCGCTGATCGGAGGATACGGATTGTAAGACAGAGCACTGCAAGACGGCGAATGTAAATATTAGGCGAGTGTCTTTGAATCCGGTGCTCTCCGGTCTAAGCTTTCGCGTGGCGCGATTTGTATGACTAGCAGATGAAAGCAAAACATCAAATCACCTTCTCGGGTTGACTCGGATCTCACCTCGTGACGAAACCCGTGGCAAGTGACAGATTGTCCCTCGAGTGTTTTGGAGGCGCGAGATACAAGATCCACAGTTAGGGCTTTGAAGGAGTCCTACTCGAGAACGAAAGCCTTCGATTGGTGACGTTCGCAGAAGCGGCCCCGAAAAGAAGAAAGACGAAACGGCCATAATTCTGACACGTCGTGCAAAAAGTTAAATATTGAAAGTGACGTCTGCGACTGCGCACAGCGTTTAGCTTCTTCGGAATCACGTCCTTTTGAAGTGGACTGAGGACTCGTTGGAACGTTGTCGCCAAGCAGAAGTCCCCAACCGTTCGACATGTCGTCCCGATCGAAGGAGAAAGTAACGGCCGCCATCCGGAAGTTCTTCAAGAGCTCGGAGAGCAAAAAGGAAAGCAAAGACAAGGACACGCCGGCTCCCGAAGCAGCAGCAGCAGCAGCAAGCAGCCTCCTGCATCTGGCCCCGCACCATCATCACCACCACCACCACAGCAGTCACCACCACCACCAGCACCATCACCTGCACCACCATCATCCGCCTCCGTCCAGTGGGGCGCCGCTTGGTGGCGCTCCTCCCGGAAGCAGTGATAAGGGTGGCCCGAGCGGGGCCGGCACTGGGGCCACAGGAACGAACACTGGCGGCAGCAACGGAAGCACCGGAAACAGTAAAGCCAACACGGACAGCCCCATGAGGCGGTTGCGATGGTGAGCATTATTGACTAGCAGGAGCCGTTATCATCCTTTCCCCGGGACCGGGGAACCTTACATTCATATTTGTCTCTAGCCGGGAAGAAAGTGAAATTGGAACCAAGAATCGTAGGATTTCATTTCAGCGCTTCATCTGTGTTCGAGGCTGTGTTTGCTTTCTTCGAATTCAATGGCCAAACACTGGTTCCGTTTGTGTTTGTGGTTGTACGAAACCTGGGAACTTGCGCACGCAATTGTTGGGAAGGGTTTTTCAATAGGAAACTGAATTATACGGTGATCCATCTAGTGTTTGGATTTTAGTCTAGCGATTACCTGACTTTTAAAACGACAAACTTCGTTCTGGAAATTTTAAGCATTTAGTAAGAGCTTTGAAATTTATGAAATGGGACGCCAGACGGTTGCAGAAAATTGAAAAATATTAAAAACCTATTTTCAAAGTGCTGAGCCTTCAAATCAAACTGTACGAAATTTAAAATGCTCATTTCCACCTTGTTGGTTATGTTAATATAATAGATAAATTTTTGTTTGGCGGCATCATCGGCCCATTTTTCATCGAAAATGAAGAAGCACTTGCCATAAACGTCGTTGTAGTTCGTTACCAACAAATCTTGGTTGATTGGTTCTTCGGCGAAATTGAAGCTGAAAAAGTTGAAACTAATTTTTAAACGTAATAATACGTATACAGGGTGCGCCATAGGGACAAAACCTATTTGAATGTCAAATAACTCCGCCACTTTTCAGTCGATTTCAAAAAACGAACAAGATTTATTTAGGGTATAAAATGTAGTTTATTGACAATTTGATAGTTGTTTATTGTTTATTGGCTCAAAATACAATTTCGATCAAATGACCGCCTCCATTAAACACACAAAAAGCCTTTCTCGGGCATTTTTCATTGTTTTCGACAACATTTCGGGCTTAAGAACAACAGCTTTGGCTGTGATGTTAGCTTTCAATTCTTCAATGGTCTTCGGTTGGCTGGCATACAACTTACTCTTCAAATAACCCAACAGAAAGAAGTGAGACAAATTTCGGGACAAAAAGCTGATGCATAACCGAAAATTAATAGACTGACGTTTCAGAATCTGTCTGATTTTTGAAAATCGATTAAAAATGGCGAAGTTTGAAATTTAAATAGGTCTGTTTGGCGCACCATGCATGGATTGATTTTAGTGTTTCCTTTATTCATTTCTTCGACTGTACGGCAGGGATTAGATGCTCCTCTATAGAATAGAGTTTTGTTTGTAGTTTACAGAATTTTCTAACCTTCTTGCCGTTTTCTCTTAGCGTGGTAGCTCCAAGCAGCACTGCCATGGTGCCCGTCCCGGTGACAAAACCCCTCGATACGACGATCCGCTCGAGGCGGCTGATGAAGGAGCTGAAGGAGATCGAACGGTTGCAGCACTCGCGGGCGGAACCCTACTTCACGGTGAGTGCGTTGGACGCGTGTCCGATTTCCAACAGCACCGTCCCGTTACTTCATCGAAATCTTTCCATTGTACAGGTCGAGCTGATAAATGACAACTTGTACGAATGGCACGCGCGGCTCTTTCGCATCGACCCCGACTCGCCACTGGCCGAGGATCTGGTCGAGCTGAACATTCCCTTCATCCTGCTGCACCTGGTGTTCCCGGAGAACTTCCCGTTCGCGCCACCGTTCATGCGGGTCGTCGAGCCGCGCATCGAGAAGGGCTTCGTGATGGAGGGCGGTGCCATCTGTATGGAGCTGCTGACACCACGTGGCTGGGCCAGCGCCTACACGGTCGAGGCGATCCTGATGCAGTTCGCAGCCAGCCTCGTCAAGGGCCAGGGTCGGGTGTCGCGGAAACCAAAGTCCTCGAAGGATTTCAGTCGGTAAGTGAGAGCTTCGTTGTATTTGTTTTACTTTGTAACCCTTCTTTTTTCGACCATTTCTGTCCCACGAAGTCGATCCGCCGAAGACGCCTTCCGGTCGCTGGTGAAAACTCACGAAAAGTACGGCTGGGTAACGCCGGCCCTCAACGACGGCTAGACGGAGGGCCCCGTCGAATGCCACTTTAGTTAGTCCCAAGAAATGACCTCGTAACTGGGAAGCGCAGCGAAGAAGCGGAAGCATCGATCCAGCCATTCGAATCCATTCGTGCATATTTTCACAACGTCTAGAAGCGAGTGCTGCTTCACTTCACAATAGTACCAATTTTCCCTCCAACGATCTCGTTGCCTCCTCGTTAAATCGGCTTTAGAAAAAGGAGCGTTCTGTGGGAGTTTCCAGCGGGTTCACCAAGAAGGATGACGAGGGCCAAGTGTACCGGAACGGAGAAACGCAACCCCCCCGAAGGTCGGTAGTTAAGTTTCAGAGCTTTGATCGGTTAGTATGTAGTGGAGGTTGTAGTCTTACAAAAAAGGGCTGCCGGATGAAAAGCGCGTGATGACCAAAATGGCAAGGGCAAAAGCGAAAACGCCAGTCGGAGAACACCCAAACCGCGCGATTTTAATCGTGCTGGCTGACCGGATTAGATCATTTATTTTTGAGAACAGCAAAACTAAGTTACACAACTCGCTTGCCTTCATCGAGCGGCGGCCGGATGCTAAGAGTAAAACGGAATAGTTTAAAAGAAGTAGTCCAATCCAGGCACCAAGTGACCAAGGTCAATCACGAAAGTCAGTGTTAATAAAACAGGGAGAGTATTTAAACGGCACGCAAGCGCAAGCGTAGCAGAAACGAATTGAAGAATCAGATAGTAGTCCCAAGAAGCAGTTTAAAAATCGGTAAAAAATGCTCAACCTTTGCTTTGTGATGGAAAGAATTGTACGTGTGTATGTTACGCTGCATAGAAACTTGGCTTGGTTTACAAAATTGTTCACAAAGTATAATGTTTAAGATTTTTGTAAATAAACGGCAACGTGTTATGGTAAACGATGTACATCGATGTGTCCGTGTTTTTTTCTTCCCTTTCGTTTAATTCACACCCGAAACTATAACGCCTTTCCAACATGCGAACGTGGCCCAAATAACCGTTCATGTTCAAAGCATTGGAATCAGAGATGGATCGCAAATACTGCCCTTGCGATGCACTTATTGTGACCCACATAGAGTCAAGCTCTTAAGCTATCAATCTTGTAAAAATTAAAAAAAATTAAAAAATGGAATCGGAATCGGAAAGATAGCTAGCACATTTAAATGCTAACCACTGTCACTCATCCGAAATAGAACTTTAATTTACCCCCTTCTGGAAACGAAAAACGTATTCACAATGGTCATAACAATTTACGGAGTGTTAAGCTGCTTTCGAAGGCAATAAGTAACAGCCGAATACATTCAGTGGAAAAATAACCGCCATTACCGTACGGTTTGTCACCATCTTTTGTTTCCCATTCGTCCATTTCTGTACAGTTTTCCCACACGGTGAAATAATCTGCCGACAACATATGGAAGAACCAAAGAAAAGTTATGAGCCGAGAATAGTCGCTACGAAAGGATTGGCCAAAGGCAAATAGGAAGCCGCCCGGTCGGGTCTGCCATGCCCGACCGAAACCAATGTGGCACACATGCAGACCCTGATATCGTACGTACGTTTCAGGCATAAATTTGTCTCCAATACCCCCGTCACTAGTGGCTTTCTCTCTGGGTCCTCCGTTGCTCCGTGCCGAAACAGGGCCCCGAGCTGGCATAAATCCACGCCAATCCCTGCTATCTGGCTGCCCCAAGAAGCGGACCCGCTCAAGAAGAAAATGATATGCCGGATCTTGAAGGAGTAGCGCATTATTCAGCCAGGCGGATGGTTGGTTTGCTGGCAGCCATATGGGTGGTGTGGCTCGAGAAACGGATTTGCATGGAAGCGCCACGTTGGATTTTTAATGAATACCCAATTGTCATAAAACCCGCTGCACCTGCCCAGTGACTTGAGAGGGTTTTTTCGGGGCAATCCTTTGTTCCACCGTAATCCTTTGCATGGGTTTGTCCCATGGGCCTGCACTACAAAATGAAGCCAATCACATTTCAGTGTTCGGAATGGCAATCATTGGAAGGTGCTGCACTCATCTTCGAAGAATGGCAATTTCATACTTTGCTTAACGCATTTCATGTTATTCATTTGTCAAAAGTTTTAGATTCAAGTTCCCATCTACTACTAAATCCATCTTTAAAAAGTTTAAATTTACGCAAAATTCATGAGTGGTAATACAGGTACACAACAACAGGGATCATCCGTGCTTGAACAGCCGTTACATCCGGCGTTGGCGTGTTCCGTGACACGTGGTCGAGATGCGGGTTGGGTCGTAAAACAACACCATTCAAGTTCAAGTTCAAGTGCACTGCAAATTGGAGCGCGCCAACGGACCGCCGGAACTAACCCCTAAAAGTAGCTGCAGCCGTGATTTTAAAGATCGCACAGTGCAAAAACGTGCCCAGCTGGGTGTATTTTTACCATACCGAGCGCTTTGTCGCTTTCCTTTTTTTTGCGGGTAATTTTTAATTTTTACAAGCCCATCGTTAAGCCTCGAAGGCTGGGGAGGGGCAACAGTGAACTCGGCGGAATGTACAGCGACCGCACGAACCCTGCATAATGCATAAGCCGCCTGCACTAATGACGCTCACGACACGGCACGCAAACTGCACCGCAACAGCATCGGGTTGAATAAATTATTCTTCCGTGCATCGCAAGTCCGCTTGAAATTTTCCACATTCTCCACAAAGCAAAACAAAAACCGAAACGGTGTCCTTCGGCCGAGCCGAGGTCGAGCGAAAGGGAATCATAGCCGAATGCCGGTAACAACATGCAATTAGATTTAATCACAAACTTACCGTGAAAACTTGCATGAATGCGATAGTTTTACCTCCCTGCGGGGGGAGGCTGATCGTCAAGGGAAAACTTTCCGAAAGCTCCACCTCGCTTTCGCCGCCCGGTGGTCTTTGACTTTGGTTAAACTTGCATTGGGGAAAAGTTCATTAAAAAACCACGACACGCTCTCGTGACGCTCCCGGACCTGTTGCCACGTGAAGTGAAAAGTTCGGCACTTTTTTATTGCCGCTGCCAGATTGGATTCCTTCGAAGCGCCTAAAAGCCCCGCGGAGGACACGGTAATGGAATAGTTAATCTTAATGCAATTAGTGACCTGCTTGTTGGTAAGTTTCACCTCTCCTCTGCTGCATTCCCCATATGCTGGTATGTTAAAATACATATTTGGCAGTTGAAGGTTTGAATGATTTAACCGGTTTGAGCTTGATAATTTATTAAGGCAAAAAAGCGATCGAAGAATGGGGAAAAAGTTTCAAAAGTTGATAATAAAATAAAATTCATAAGCATAATACGGGTTGTTTTCGAGCAAATTGATTCAAATTCCGCAGGTGTGAGTTTTTGACAGGAGAAATGGTTTTTCGGGTCATCTGGCCGGGACAGCGACGAGTATTGACGAGTTTTTGGAGCGGATTTGTCCGATTACCACACGCTGGCACGCTGACACGGTTACGGAAACCGCCCATATCACTGGAAAGGCTAATAAGTGGCGCTGCATGTGAAAACCTCTGCGTTAGATCGAGAAGAAAAGCGCAAGTAGCGTTTTCCCAAAGTGTTTTTCCTCAAGCTTCCGACGAAAACTGATTTTCTTTCTTGTATTGCTACGAGTCGTACCTTACTTTCTTCCGCCGTTTCTTTCGGTTTCCAATTTCTTTCCATTTCCAGCGGAATAAAGACAATTCTAATCATGTCTTGTTGTAATATTAATGAACTTTGTTGTATTCTTCCGCAGGAGATGCTCATCCAAAAACATCCATAAATACTCAGTTAGTAATTGTTCCCTTGAATGCCTGTGTCCCTTTTTATGTATAGACTATGCCAAAATTCTATTCAGAAAGCATCGATATGCTCTCACATATCCCAGCACTAATTTGATGGATCTTGTTCTCTAAAACCATTCACCATACATTTGACAAAATTCTTTTTCATACAAAAGATTGAAATCTTTCAAATTAATGTTCAAGCTTTGAACCCTTAATGGTCGACCATCCCTCCGATGCCTTTCCATAAATGTTTGATTAATTATGAAGAATCAACTAGACAAAATCTCTGCTGGATTATCTGACCTTTAGTTTTTAGATTCCGTCGAAAGTTCTTCGTTCTTGTGCTAGGAGCTTGTGGGGAATGGCTTGGAGTGCAGAGAGCCCAAGGCCTATGCAAGCCACTAATTCTGTCCAGGAATGCCAAGGGACATTGGCATTGGCATTTGTCTCACAAGTGGGCTTTTGATTTTGTTCCTTACTGATGTGAGTACAAAGCACAGTTTTGCAACATTACCCTTCAAAACATAATAGAAACTGTTCACTGTTTTGAAGGCTGAAAGAAAACAATAAACACTTTTACTCAAAATTACATCTCACCTCAAGTGGAAGATTAATTACTTTCGTGTGGTTTGATTGACGTATAATGTCCCCAATTTTTGGTTGGACCCCAAAATGGGTTTCCAGTTTTTCTTTTTTGCTAATTTTACGCATTGCTCCATTTCACCAGTTGGCCGGGACAAGTCGGTTCCGGGGAAAACTTTTGATCATTTTGCTTATTACGCTTCCATACATAAAGGTTTGTGTCCCTTTAGCGATGCAGAAGAGCCGGAATGAAAGGAAAACAAACTGAACCGGGCCCTGCCATAATGTCCCAAAATGGCTGCCTTTCTGGGTGCGCGCGGGAAAATTGTGTCATTAGCGTTATGCGGCGTCAATTAGCCAGTTGACAACCACCGCTGGGACAGGTCCTTTGCTAAGGATCATTACACCTGCGCGACATGCAAATTGGGATGTGAGTGATGCCTGCCCATCGAGAGGCCGTCGTTACCAGTTAATGAAACGGGACTTACTTGACATTACTCCATAAAAGGCATCAGGTAGATAAGTCTTTTTTCCTAACTCTAAGCACTTTGAGGAACTATTATCGTTTGAAATGCGCTTCTGTGAACAATACGTAGAATTGTATGTTTTATTTCAGATCCTGGTAAGTTATTGCTTCGAATGCGTTTGATGAAACGTTTGTTGAGCAATATTTCTAGCAAACATCTAAACATAAAACATCAAATTAATTTTAAATCGGAAAACTGCACACAGCCATGTGCAACGAGACAATTCAAAATAGTAAAAGAAAACTTTTCGCCTGCAGCTGGACAGATCACGCTTCATGTCGTCCGTGTTCGGGTAGCAGACAAGCTCGACATTTATGGGTTGTTTCATTTGCAGATTCGCGGAATTTTCCATTCAGCTCGCAGCCCGCCCTTGCTGCCCTTTGGCCCCAATTGATGCTGGAAAGCATTAATTTTGTCACAAGCACACCGGGCACAGAGTTGCATTTGGATGGTACTCAGGCTGCGGGTCTACGGGGGTTCGCTCTGGGTCAGTGCCAGCATTGCTTTGATGTCTGATGATAGTCTGCTTTACTCATTCCAACAAGGACACCCGGTTCTTTGACCAAACGCCGAAACAAGTCCGATTGATAGTGTACGCTTTGGTTGTTTTTGCTTTAGTTGCACTTATTGGAGAGGTTTACTGCACAGATTGAAAAAGGAAAATTTTAGTGCTGTCCTGGATCATTCGAGGTTTTTAAAACTATATTCGGCATTTAATTCGCCAGTCGTTGAAAAAGCTTAAAATCGGCAAACTGAGTGATTTTCATTTCATATAATTTATTCTGTTTCAATAAATAATACAAAATCTGTATAAATTTGGAAATTTTATTTAAAGAAATTTTGAATTTGATTTTATACAATAAGCTTAGTTTTTTTTTCAATTAGTAAGCAAAGCTTCTAATACTCTGCTTAAGCTTTCATTTTGTAGTAACAATAAATGTCTATCTTCATATTAAAATAAACGGAATAAGCAACTTAAGAAAACTTGTTTCATTTCAGCCAAAGTCAAATGTGAAAAACAAAAGGGATTTGTTGGTAATTTAATTTCTCCCAAGTGCCTCCCCGGCTATGGACTATATGGGTCCTGTAACATTGCAAGATTGTTTGGCTTAGCCTTTTTACCAGCGTCCAATTAAAACTGTGAAACAACACGGGACGATCAACGCAAAGAGTCAGGCAGCCAAAGGTCACTTTTCCCTGCGTCATAAATTCGATCAACAAACGACCAACTCAATTCAATCATCGGCCACAAAACGTAACGCCTTCGGGCACCGCAGAAACCGAGCGGCGTGCATTAGAAACACATCAACCGGAAGGACACGAGAGGGGGGATGGGCAAGGATCCAGCAGGGGGTTCGGTACCGGCACTGGCCGCCGATCCGACGACCATCGATGGGACGCTGCTTTTCCAGCAAACCATTTGTTTAATTTTCCGCTCGATTTGTACTACTCGTTCATCATCCGCCATAATGGTTCAGGACGTTGATTGAAACAAATGCACAACAGCAAGGCACAGCCGAAGCCGGCGCGTGGCCGACAAGTTACCAAAGTCACACAAATACAGCGATACACTCTGTGAGTGTGGTTCAATTAATTTTCGCTTCTGTTTCACTTACTGCTTCCAGCTTTCAGCTTGCGGAGGTTTTCCCCGAAGGGGTCTAGCTGCTGACGTCGAAAAACCAATATTTGATTACTTTCCATCTTGCGACAAACGATCCTTCCCCCCACCGCTGTATACATCCCTCTTGCTTTCTCTCGTCTCGCTCCCACAGAGCCACCCGAAAAACGTTAAAGATGCGACATTATGGCGCAGCGATACAACGTGTTCCAGACGCCACAAGAAGCGGAGCAACGAAAAAACGAAAAATACGACAAGAAGATAAACTGTTGTCGACGGATGGCTCCTCGTAAATTACCGCCATTAAAAATAAAACTTTTTTCCTTGCCTGTGCGTCTCGGCCCCTCTGGGTGTGGCGCCGAGAGGTTGGGAGAAGTGCCGAATCGATAATTATGCGCGCCGGAAAATTGCTTCTTCATACTCACACCAGCCTTCATCCGAAAGGCGGCCTCATGGAGCGATAGTTTTCTGGCACATCCGGCCTTGATGACCCTTTGATGCGAAGACGCCGGAAGAGCCCGACGAAACTTTCAAGCACTACCTTAATCACGGCGCGCTCCGCTCCGTGCATTCCCGCGTTAACACAAAGGCCCAGACATCCGGCAAATCAAACACACCACACCGTCGTCGTCCTGCCTCCGTTCGCGATCCGGTTCGGTCTAGGAGAGAAAGCCACATCAGTTAATTAATGAGCCCTCGAAGGAAGTTTGCTTGCCCTCAGGGTTCGTGATGGCCGCCGCCACTGCCAGCACGGCTTGAGACGCCCGACTAGTGCTGCGGAGTTTGCGGGGGAAAAAACGCTCCTTCACAGACTCATCTCGGAAGCTCTTCATCTTGATTAGGGTGAAGTGCGAGAAAGTTAAGGTTCTCGTTGCCAGCACGTTGCCATTGTAGAGTCCAACATCGCGCGAGCAATTTCAGCAAGACACCAGGATGATGTATCCTTTGGGTAAATTGTACAAGCGTAAGTAGTTTGGTGCCTATCCTTAAGGGAAAACTTGTCTTCGAGCACGAAATCCTGGTCAAGTTTTCTTTATTCTTTTTGGAAATTAAAAACTCAGCTATTGACAACGCCTGAATACTAGATGTACTAAATTTCGCACTCTTTTGAATATATCGTTCATCGTTGTGGTACCGTTTCTTAGCGTGCATGTTTAAGCTACTCCATTCAGTAGCCACAAAGTAGCCTTGGGTAATGTCAAATACTTTCGGCCAATCTCTGGCCTGTAAGAGGCACGATCATATTGCTGAGCTCCAGCGAGCGAGCCAAACAAAAAAGCTCAACACAGTAAAGTTGACAACAATTGGCTTTCCATACATTCAAATGCTTTCCATGTATTAAAATTCAGTTTGAAGGTATTAAAATTACCAATTTGATATCCCATTCACTTTTATTTAACCATCTTACAACCAAGTTCTCGAACTTAATTCTTTAATAGTTTTTTTTATGGTTTTGCACAGTATGTCCGGTGCCTTGATCGGAAGATTTATTCAACATTTTGAGGAATCCCAACATTGGTCCAAAATTTTTCAATCGGACAAAGTCTTAAAGTGACATTATTTTCTACATAGTGCAGTCTAGTGCAAAAGGTTAAATCAAGCCAGAACACATAATATGCTTTAGTGATAGTAATAGTAAATGATAGAGGGAAGTAATTATGGGGCAAATAAACGTATTTTAATCCCTTTTGTGTAGAATTTATTCACGTACGTTTTGTTGCTTCGGATCCATTTGCAAAACTTTTATTTTCTAAGGGTAAAGCAACAAACTATAAATATTTACTATGGATGGTGACATTCATCCTTTAGCAGTATCGCCCCAATATTACCACTTCTTAGAATAGCAACGGAAGGATGTATTGCCTGTCCTGGTCGTAAATTAAGGTCTATTTAAATGTCCTTTAAATCAATGGCTTGTAAATCAACAAAATGGATATACAGAGGACACGTTCCATAATAATCACGACGAACATGGGCTTATTGTAATTACTAATCTTTATGAACTTTAGAACTCTCATCCGAGGTGGTTGAAAGCACTCAGAAATCCATTAAACAATTACATTTGCGATACGTTTCGGTCGAACATTTAAAACAATACAGCAGGACCGGCGAAAGATCCATTCCATCGATTCGAAAGATCCATTCCATGATTTCCGAAGCAACCCGAGTCCGGCTTTCCAGATATCGTCGGATTTCGTCGGCCTACTTCACACCAAATCCAACACCAACACCACTTCAGCACAGAGTTTGCTTGATTTGGCACCCGCGGGTTTCGCAAACAAGCGTAGCTTTTTACAAATCATTATAGCGTTGGCACCACCGCTTCGGGCTTTCCCAGTGGCCCCAAGGACGCGCCACTTCAAAGTACGATAGAAATGGGAAGCAAATGGAATGTGAGCTTTGGGAAATATTTACCCAGCACATCAAACGCCCACGGCTGACGGCTAGGCGGCTGGAGGCTGTTGGCTGTCGATGGAGCACCCTTGATGAAGTCTAAAAGTAACAAAGTGGTTCGCAGACATTCCGGCGAAGTGACAAAGTCTAATGTTTTTGGCTGGTGCCAGAAGCCCAAACCACTTTCTGTGTTTTGTGGTAAGCAAAATATGTCTAAGCAACGTGCCCTGCAGCGTTAAGTTCGATTCGGGTTTAAAGTATTTGTCAATTAATTTGACCGAGAATAAAGTTGCAATCCCAACGTTATTAAAAGTAACATCCTGTGACAAAAACGGTCCCAATTTTTTAAATTTCCTGTCGTGATGATGACGTTTCCGGAACTTCGTTGCATGAGAAAATGTACAGTAATTGCCCCGACGGTTCGTTAAATTTTCGATTCCAAAATGAAGCGGAAATTACATTTCATACATTTCGTTTCGCTTTCCATCGTTGCTCTTAAACATCACCAAGCGAGGAGTTTTTACATGGAGTTGATGGCTTCAGCTACAGGTACAAAAACTCAAACATGCCCATAATTTAGTTTGGTAAATTGAATTTATAGACTTGTGGTCCAAAATGGCTGTTCTTTGTATCTCTGAAATAAATCTCAGTTGTCGTGGAAAGCACTATAAATTGGCTTATAATCTAGTGTTAGTGGAAACTGGAATGATTGGTAAACAGATTACAGAACTTTCGAAGGGCTTTCCATGTAAGCAACGCGTCGTCCCATGACCGTTCGTTGCCTGCGAGTCCCAACTTTTGACGGACAAATTTGCCGCCGGCACGTTTGGATGAAAATCAAAATTTAATTGGAAACACATCGTTTGAGTGCCGAGAAGCGTGTTCTCTTTGACGACCCGGCCGTTTCGGAATGCTAACGGGAAACGGGGAATAGTGCTGTAATGGCAATATCAATCTAACGGCCGGAGAATCACTTTTTCAGTCACGTACGACTGTTTTAGCGTAACCGAGAAGAGTAACTAGCGACCCATTCCCAAATGCTCGAACGATGTTTTAATTAACATCCAAACCACTTGAAGTTCCAATGAAAGCTCTACGTTGGCTTCAGTCCTAGCAATATCCCGTCATACCGAGAAGTGTTGCAGATGATGGACCAAGTTTCATGTACACGTTTCTAGCAACTATCGCACTTTCAATGATAATACATAAATAAAACAGTATATGTTCACTACTTTATAACATTATTTCCCTGGTTTCAATTTCTTTAAAGGATCTCGTTCTAATTCAGAGGTTTGCAGGTTCATTAACTCATACAGGTTCTCAAACACAATTCAGTGCGATCCCTGTTACACCCTAGTGAGTTGTATACTCAGCCCGTTCAACCGTCAGAATAGCAGACTAATGCGACCGGTATGAATATTTGCCTGAGCATTTGCTATATTAATTTTCTTCAAAATAAACCTTGCGTTATTTTCACAAAATAAAAATACGTCAAGCTACTCTTCCATTTCAACTACAGTCGGGTTTTTCATTAATTTTGGTTAAACAACTGTCTTTTCTTTTTGTTGTTTTTGATTAAGTCATGATTAAGTTTCGGTGAATAGCAATTCATCAATCCAGACAACCTTTTCGCAAAGTAAGGGACGTTTGCATCGCTGATTAATGTTTTGTTGAATATTTTTGGCGGATAGAAGGGAATTCGCAGTTGAGATGGTTACCATACCATTTGACGTCTTCATTGGTTATTTTGCAATATTTTAAGGTTTTGCTATTTCACATGCTGAGCAACAAAATAATGGTTTGTGAATTCTTCATCACGAATTTCTTACCCATAATTTTTCATACGAATTTTTCAACCATATGAATTCCCAACTGGTCAGGTGTCAGGTGCAATTCCTTCTCCCCTTGAGGACCAGGTTCATACATCATAGTTTCTTGTCCAAAATGCGTAAAAGTTTACACATACAGCTATTTTGCAACAATAAAATATCAAATCATTCCGTAATTTTATTGAAATATGTAAAGTGTATTTTTCTTCTACTCACAATATTTTTCTGGATTTTTTATTGTAGTTATGCAACTTTATTAAATATGTTGTACCCGTCCAACATAATTGGAAGAATTTGTATAAATATGACAACTAAAGACAATCCTTTGCACAATAGTTATAAAATATGATACTTAATTATACCACGACTAAACTACGTACCTACCCAACTAATCCAATGAAACCTTATTCATCGTATCTAGTACACTGACTAAAACTAATTCATTAAATCCAAATAACACATGCTGTCAGTAGACATTCAACCTCTAAACTAACGCTGCGAAAAGAAGAACTCGTCTCGTCCCGGTCATAAAAAACCCAACGAGACAAAAATTACTGACATTTCGTTGCACACATACACATTGTTGCAATTGGTGCCGAATCCTGTGTAGGACAACCGGATAATCTCGGTTTGACCAAAGCTTGCACCAAGCACGCAGCCATCAGCTCTCAGTCATCGCTACGGCCCGGTGCCCGTCCGGTCCCGTCGGTCACGGGACACCTTTGCGCCATGTACATGTCGCAGTGTATTTTATTAGTCACAGCATTTCATTGCCAGCTGGGGACTGCGGTTGTTGCTTTTCTTAAGATTGCATCACGTTGCTCGGGCATACTTTATTTGCACAGTCCGCAGCCACTTCAGGCGCGTCAGCCACCAAGGGACCAAGGGACTCCATTGTCAGGTTCACTTTGAGCGAACACATGTGCCTGAGGGCGTATGCCTGGCCACACGATTTCCAACCGTAGAGCACACGCCAATCACCTATATACGAGCGAGTGCCAGAAACTAAAATTCCCTGCGGACATGTTACGTTTGCTGTTGTTGCTTTTGGCTTCGTCCTGAGCTCTGGCACACATTACCTACCGTTTTCATTACCTTACACGATTTTAACCAACCAACGAAAACTGGATGGTATACTTCATAGCTTCATTTTTCACTTCTTCTACATATTTAAAGTTGGTTATTTCTGCGTGAAATGGTTGGCTACATTCAGGTTTAATTGCATGCCACTTCAAACCCCTAAATTTATGTAGACCGTAATGAAATGCAACCGGCTGCGTTGTTCCTCAGTTCAGACGCTGCTTTTTTACAGTCCCGTCGAGCTAACTCGTGATGAAAAATTGGTACGTCCCTACAGGTCTTTTGTAACAGCAAACCATTTTGAGAAATAACAGATTTTAGGGAAATATATATTATATACTATGGGGCTCAACGTAAAACACATAACATGAGGCAAAACCACATTTAAAAAACTGAAATCGCAATTTCCGCAAAGAAAGGGCCAGAAAACATCGAAATAAAGGCTTTGCTGTGATTGTCCGGAAGTACAGTGAAGAATTTACCACTGTTGATTTGTCCACCACAAACACCAACAACCAAACATCGCCATGCCATACCATCCCGGGTGGTACGAAATCCAATTAAAGCAATGCTACCCTTTTCGTTGCACGATTTATTGGATTAGTGGTCCGGTGGTGTTGCGGCTTTGGGCTGGTTGACCGCACCAGACCGAACCACAAATCTTTCGAAAGACCCCAGGATCGCCAAGACCTTTCGAATGTTCCGAGAGGAATATGTTAAGCGATGTGTTTCAACGATCACCCGATTCCAAAGGTTGAAGTCTATCGTGGTTGGCGATGTTGATGATGTTTACGATGATGGAAGTGACAAGGTTCTCTATTTTTTTCCTCTTTCGCCGGGTACGCTTATATCAATCTCCCAGCATTGTCGAAGGCACTCGAAGACGCAGCCTTGGGTGGGATAAATAAATTCATGACACGTTCCCAAAATAAATCACGTAGCACCGTAGCTATCTTCCACGGCACGTAAGAGGAGTTTTGGAGTGTCGAAGTAACGGAAGGACACCCCAAAGTGGAAGGACAAAAAGATAAAACCAATCTAAATCTTCACTTCACGCAAGCTGTCACTGAGGAAGTGACAGGGATGTGTCGTAACGGACGGTGGATCGCATTGTTTTAAATCTATTTATCGTTGAGCGAGGTGTGAATCATCTTGCACTTGATCACACTCCATCAATTATGTCTCCAACGGTTCTTCACATCGTCAAGCGATCGATAAAGACGAAGCAGCCTCCACAGGCTTCTCGCGAGAAGATTCCATGCATGATAAATTGGGTCACGTTTCGTTGCTCTAATTCGTAAACCTTCTCGGCACCCTGTTATAAGCCCCTTGAGCGTAGCAATACGTTCAATGGTGTCACCATCTTGTGTGCATCAAGCATACAGTGCAATAATGTGGCTGTTACATTTCATCGTTCTCCGTGGTTCTGGCCCACCTTTAAATGGCTGGTTGTTCCAATGGTTGTTCCAATACATTAACACTTCATGCGCCATCGGTAAGAAGTTCGCCTTGAAAGGGGGTAAAATGAAGATATACCATACATTATTCAGTTCCTCTTGTTCAGTGCAGCGTCTTCATTTTCTCTGACGCACGGTGCAGCGAGCACTGTGCCTGTTTTGTAGAAGCGAGTGCAGCTTCAGAAATTGCATAATGGAAACCGTCTGACGCACCGAATCGCTTTGGCTAAGGTGGCCTAGTGGATGAGTATGAAAAAAACCCGGCAAGTTGCATAAGTGACCTACTTTTCAGCACCATTTTCATCATAAAAATGCACCAGCAACGGTTTGTTGGGCGTGATTTTTTTCAAATCATTCTTTCAGCCGGTGAGGGTCGTGAGGAAGATGTTGAAAAAACGATATGTTTATTCATCACCCACTAAAAAGAGGGGTAAAATATTTCTCAAATAGCCAATCAGCGCGACACAATCAAGGAATCGCATATAGAATCCCCAAGAAGACGGGAAACGTGGGAAATTTGACTGATTTTTAAATACAATACAATCAGAGATCGTCTCCAGCACTCAGTTTATTTTTCTACTTTTATTTTGAAACGAGTGTGAATATGTTAATTGAAGTGGTAATTTTAGTATAAAGAATAGGAAAGAGTCACCAAAAGGCGTATCCGTTATTAAGAGGTGTTCTAGTTAGTTAGTTAGGACTTTTCTAGTTAGTTTTGTGGGTGAAAATCGAAAATACTTCTTGAAAATGGAAGCATTTTGCAAGTTATTTTGAAAAAAATGCTACCAGTTTCTGGATCCCATTATCACAACACGAATGAATACCGTACGAACTGGTTAGTATGAAATGCATGAGAAAAACACAATGGGAAGTTCTCTGCAAGCTGCAAAACCCATTCTTTGATTTGAGCTTTTATTCCAGCCGTTGTTGCAATGTTTCATTGACGCTTCTTCACACTTTATTCATTCAACGTGACACAACTCATTCATGTATTGTTGACTAATTTTACATTGTTATCAAACAGAAATGTTTGTTTTTGATTTAAACGAGTTGTCATAGACTTTAAACAACATTTTAAAAATGTCTGCCTTTCTTCCATTGGAAACACATAATTTAATGCAACTTCTTTCGTTAACCAAACCATCCATTCCACTAATCGTTTGTATTTCTTTCTTTTCTTCTCAATAGCGTTAAAATACCTTAAACATCCTTTTTAGTTAATTGAATCGAAATAACTATTATGAACTACTGTCTGTCTCTCTGATTGCACTAGGAGTAAGCGAATGCCAATGTTGATCATAAGCCTAATGCTAACAACGGCCCTGACGGATTACCTACAATTAATCCGTTCACGAATAACAGTCCAACGATCCAATAGCTCAACGGCCGCTATTCAAACGTCTCCCATGAACAGCACCGCGTCCTGGACGCTTAATTACCGGTTCCAATTAAATATCATAACATCCAAAAACTCACCATCATCAAAACGAGGCAACGAAAGGAACATCTCGAGCAGTGTTCTGGGGGCCTGTCGCAAAACATACAAACTATCAGCGCTGAAAGCTTCTACAAATAATATCATTCCCTTGCGCGGCATGCAAACGCAGAGCCATAATTATCCTTGGTCATGTCTTCGCGCGAACTGAGGCGAAAACTTCTCCGCCGCAAAGTCATGCTACGGGCCGCTACACGGCATCCTTGCTGACTGTAGGCATGCTGACTCATTAGATGAGGATTAAATAAACCACAACGACTTTCTAACGATTTTAAATGAAACGTCCCGACAGAGCACGGGACGGAACACGGGAAGGATTAAAAGAATTTCGTTCATTCCATCTCGTAGTTTTAGCGAGGATGATATGAAGAAGCCCGCTCACGAGGAATGTTCGCTCCAAATTATCCTTCCACGTACGTGCACTCGGAACTGGGGTATGTTTTCTTCAGTCCCATTTTAATGGTGTCATTAGTTGTACAATATTTTGAGCTTCACGTGAGATATAATTCTACTATTCCTAGACATAAATCTGGGATTGTTTTGCATGATTATTTGCTGAAACTACTGTTTGTAGTGATAAACAGAGAACAGGATTTGTTTGATTAAGTGTACCCTCTTCCATAAAACGATCGTTCAGGTGAACGAAGGACTTTTTGGCCCGAATCCATGATTCGTTCACGACAGGAGCCCGCAGGAGGAGGATGGTCAAACTAGTCAATTTAAGAGCCGTATTTACTCTTTTACGCCACAAACCAACTTCTGATTCCGATGATTCAACTTTTGGCCGCCTTTTGTTGACCTGTTTTGCTGGTCACTAGCGTCATTGCGGAACATTGATTTATTTCTTCTTCCCGGCCACCTATCCCGGCGCCATCTTTACAGTTTTTGTGCCTCACCTCACCCAGCCGGGGTGAATGATGAATGGATGGCAATTTGTAGCTAAAACGAACCTCTTAATGATGGGTCATCCATCCGACCATCCCTGTGCGGTCGAGATTTTTGTGGGAAAACTTTATGTCCCTTTTAGGACGGTGCACTGAAAAGTTCTTCATCGTCCTATGTAGGAATTTCGTCTGTTCGGTGCAAGGAATCACAGGATATAACCAGGAAACAAAATGCTTTCAGCGTCCCTTGAAGCTTTTGTGAAAATCATTCACCCGCAGCGACTAGTCAATATAATGGGCACACAACATGAAACTTTTAAAAATTTAACTTATTACTTAACTCTATTGCCACAAGAAACAACAGAAATCTTACAAACATGGCAATGGAAAATCTCCAGGCAAACTCTAACTACAATTTCAGGATACACTCTCTGCTGTACATCGCCAAAAATTAGAAACCAATTCCAGACCCAACACTAACGGGCAGGTATGTAAAGCCTTGACACTCGAGGCGGCGAGACCTTAATAAATATTTATTGTAACACCAGAGTGAACTCGCAAAAAATGGTTGGTGTCTCATAGAGGTACGAATCGAATTAATTGTTAACGACATCTTCACACGCCCATTCCGGTAATTTGCGAAAGTTCCACCCAAGTACGCGTCTGAACTGGAGGAAAGATTAGAAAACATAATTTACATAAATCAACACGCTTCGGAGGGCGCCGGATTTTCGGAGCCCCATGAGTAATTCGAACTAACTTTAATGAATTGTTCGAGCAGCAGAGACGAACAGAGCAAAATGATTCAATTTCTTCCTTTAAATGAATTAATATGCAAATTATGAAGATTTGGAAATTAGTATCCGAAGCCTTTATCTTCAATGAAACAAAAAGAAAACGAAGAATGAATATTTGCTATGTTAGCTGAAAACATTAGTTCACTATAATTTGAAGACTAGGTTGAAAGTCCTATTACAATACAAATAGATGTGTCAATTGATTTTTTGAATAATTGAAAACACATTGGTTACATTGGCAATATAGCCGAAACTGTTCGGCAACAGAAAACACATACAACGTCTACAAGATGGCCGGCTGAGAGCACTGAAGTATACCTCCAGCTTGCAACATCCATTTCACATCATCCGGTCAATCAACTCATCAAATTCAATTTCGTTCCGTCGTCCTTCTTCGCCGGAACCCTTCAATGTGGCACGTTGCTAGCAGCAAATGGAGGCGCATTCCAGTGCGCTATATTTTCAATTTTCCCCTCAGCACCGGTGTGCAACGATGAATTGCAGGATCATTGCATCGGCGACCAATTTCCTGCGAGGCTGTGCTTGTGTTTTGTGCTTCCAGCACGACGTACCAACGATGATACCACCCGTGCAGCGGCGCAGGACTCCATCATGCTGAGAACGTCTTTCTTTCGTTCGACCAATCGAGCGCATATGAATCCACTGGCGTCAAATGGTGGCCGTGTAAGAAAACGGAAAGACCGAAAGGAAATTTATGAAAAATTAGTGTGATAAAAAAATTCCCACCCGAATCTTCTTATTGTAAACTTCCCAACTTTGTTCAGAAACCACAATTTTTTGTTTTAAATGTTTCTTACAGTCAAAATTTTCGAGGGCGGTAGGAAGACTAAGAAAGGTATGTTAAAGCTCATAGAACTGCTAATAAAGTCTGCGAGCCGGAACCTACGATTGTTTTCCAATTTTATTCGAAGAGTATCTGTTTTTCTTAAGCCATACAATATCCAGCATCGCGAGGAGCGCTCATGGTAAATGGCGTGTAGCAAAGTCGAACTGATAATAGTATAGTCTGATCGAAAGGTACGCTCAACAAGCATCGATTGTTAAGGCAACGGAACAGTGGCCAGCCACGCTCCCTCAAGCGCACGGCAGATTCCTACGAATCAATCAGCAACAATTGCAGGAGAACTCTCTAGCTCGCTAGCGAAATGCTCATATCATTATCGTCCAGATACGGCAGCCACTCGTACTATCTATCTTTCCACGGGGGAATTTCTGACGATTTATTCTCCTTCACCGGATAGCGCACAGTGTCGAATTGCTGCGAAACTAAGCTCGTTGGTCATAGGGGAATACGAAAGTCGAACTGCCATTAGACGAAGGGCAGATAATTAACTGTATTGGGTTCATCGAAGGCAAGAAGGCAAATTGATGCTTCGCATCAGTGGCCTTGCTTAGAGCAACCACAGCCTCTACGAGAAAAGCGGCTCAACAGCTACTCCTGGCGAACTTTTGCAACGTATTCGTGTATTCCCCACGGATTCACTTAGTCGCTCGCTTGAATAGTTTCATCAAACTGTTCGTGAACCTATTCCACCGAAAGTGTTGGGCAACTTTCCTTTCAAAATGCTGACTGCTTCAGCCTTTCGTATTCCAAACAGAGCAAGTAAATTAAAATGATTGCAAATAAACCAGACGCAATAGTAAAAACAAAATAAATTTTCAGAAAAGCCATTTTGAGAGAAGAGTTTAACTTAAATTATATTAAATCCGACGAAAATTCAGTATTCTACTATAAAGCTAAAATGAAGCATACATACCGAGAAACATTTAACGGATGAGTTATCTAGTCCTAGCGTAACCACATACAATAGATCAGCGCCCAATTTAAATTTCCACTATTTTTCATGACCTCGATACAACCTAAACCTACATTTTGTGTCTAGAGAACAGACAAAGAGGGACAATATAGGGGCCTACATCACCTGATGATGGACACGTTAGAGTCTGCCTAAATCTGCCTACATGTCTGGGATAAGTAGAATTCATTTTCGCCCAAGCTGTTGGATGCCTCGTTTCATCACTCGTACAGATTGATCGCTGCTGTCTGCAGGTTGAATCCTTTATTCTATTTTTATACTAAATCAAGCAACGATACAAGCATAAACCCCATGTGAATAATGAGTTCTGAAAGTGAAAGAATGAAATGTTTAAAAGTTAAGCGATTCTAAATATGAGAACTGTCCGATTTTTCTTGTTTTATACTGTTTCCAAACGTATGTCGGTGTCCTCAAATGAAACACGCAATTTTGCGAGTTTATTGCTGTTCGTTTCATCATCTGATAGTCGTATCAATTTCTTCCACAGAGTTGATGCAAATGCTAGGTTAGATTATGCAAATGTTATGGATCGTTTTTACTTTCCCCAGTTCAACTGTAAACAATAAAACAACAATAGGGGGGCGTGTGAAAATCGCTCCTACGCCATTATCCTTCACCGCTCCAACAAAACCCCTCGACGGAGCATACGTGTTTGTGTTAAATGAGCTTACCCATAAAACGGGGTTCTTGCCGAAAAACATCTTCACAAACTGCTGCTATATTATTGTTCGGCGTGGCCACAATTTGGGCAGCTCGATTCGCCGTGGCGCCGACACGGGGCGCTGCGAAATTCGGCGACCAGCTAAATGGGCGGCAAACGTGCACGAATGCCCTGCGAGGTGAATGTTAATATTGGTTTTTCGGTGTTTGCCCTTTTGCCGACATTGAGCTTTTGCTTTCGCTGGCCCATTTGCTGCCAGGTTTTCTTCCCCGGCTCTTACGGCTTTGGCCACCTTTATGGCCGACAGCGAGTGGCAAACGCCCGGAACGGAGCACTTTGACAGCTCGGGCATGATTGGCAGCGGCAGCGAACGAGAAGTCAAACCAACACAACACCCCGAACACCGGCAATGGGGCAAACGATGCACAATGATGGTGATTTAAATAAAAATTCACGTGCGAAAAACATACCACCGGTCTGGCCTCGTCCTTGGTCTGGTCTTGTTCCGAGTTCCGAGCTGACATTCGGCTGTGTATAATATTTAAAAAGCGATAAAATTTTATGGCCATTTTACGAGCGCTGCCCTGCTGCCGGTAGCTTGCAGCCTTAAGCCCCACAGGAACGGTCCAATACAAATGTCAACAGTATCGTATTTTGGGAGCACACCACACACTCTCGTGTGATGGCTTAAAATTGTTACGGCAGTGTACGTGTTTTTACTTTAAGCATTGAGTCAGTGTAAGTAAGTAAGTCATACAGCATTAAGTATGCATAAAACATATGATGCATTCTGCAAACGATCACTAGGCACTAGGTGCACTTATGGTTAAGCGGTTTTTAAGTGTAAACGACGTGGATGCATTCGATTAAGTGCTACGTTTACGGTACAACGGTTAACTGTTATGTAACTTGACCAACAATATCTGTGTCTATGATGCATCTTTCAAATAAAATGAATAAAAAGAGAGATAAAAATATGGTTATTTTACGAACCACAAATAAAATGACAAATACAGAAATTTATTAGAGAATCATGGACATAAGCAATAGTTCGTCATCGAAGATTCTCGTTCTCAAAAACTTTGAATAGATTTATGATTTATATTGTATTAGCTTCTACTAGAAGCTCTGTTTTATTGTATAATGGAGATAGGCGACTTTAGACAACTACTGCACGATTTAAAGGTTCTTGTTCAGATTTTATAATCATGCACCTAGAGTATGTCGTTAAAACACCATGCGCCTCCATCTGGCGCATTTGGCATAGGGCCCAATTATGAAACTCGAATGCGCGAATGAACACAGTAAGAGAGAAAGCAGAATACAGCAAGCGAGAAGGCAGAAAGAGAACGCCATAGCAAAATGAACTCAAATTAACGTTCGAGATCTCGATTCGAGTTTCATGATAGGGCCCATAGTATATTACGTTAATGGTAAAATAAAATTCATAATAAATGAGTTGTCTAATTTTCCGACGAAAAGCATAGAGGTGAACTGTAAGATAGAAAGTCAATAAAAGAAGATTTGCATAAAGCTATCCCTTAGGACTGCCGGTACTATCGCATTATCAAATCTCGAACGATTCGTTGACATAACTTGCAATACCATTTCCTGGCCAAACTGGAATGATCAATTTCAAAAACCCGTATGTTTAGCTCTGGCCACACAGTACGCTAGGCGGTCCACTCCTTGCTACGAAGCTGGAGAAAACCACGTACCGCATTTCATGATTGTGTGGTTTACGTACCACCGATCACCACTCGGAACCCATGCTCCCTCATAACAAGGTGACCAGCAACGACATAAAACCTACCGACGCAACATTATTACACTAGCTGAACAAACAGCGTTGCTTCATGGGCACGCAAACAGTTACGCACATCAGCAGCGCATGAAGCAAAAGAAAGCTACTCGAAAAAAAGAGCTGCAGCTAGCGCCACAAGTCAACCCTTTTCCGTTGGCTGGCTATTTCCCTGCACCAAGGACTGCAATGTGTACCGTTGCAGTATTGATTTTAAATAGTGTGGAAGTTTGCTAAAATAAACTATTTTTTGTGCCATTGTTGGCAGCGGACAGTATGCGATTCTCTAGCGGTACCCTTAATCTACACATTTGCTATTGTTTGCGTGGATCCGACCGTGTGGTAACAAATACACGAATGAAGGCGATAGATGAACTTTAACATTTTAAGCTCACTCATCCAGCAAATTATGCTATCCGATATGGGTGCATACGTTGCAAGATTAAATTACACCTGACACGTTAATAATGAATCTAATGCGGCTTGCAAATTTTATACAAAAACTAATCGCACTCCATAATCGCCGCAGTGCATTTGCCGTGCCATGGTTGATTTATCTTGAGTTGTAGATTAAAGTAATTTATGTAAGGGCTGCCAGGGGAGGACGAAATAATATTTGCTACACACTCTGGTTCATTATTCCCCAGCGACCAGGAAACACAAATGAGCAGCTTTCAACCACCAATCAGTAGCAATTTCATGCAACATTGCTAATTACATCGTTGGGCTGCGCCGTATGTCGCGGGAATTTGCATATGCGTCGTGGTGGTGGTGGTGCATCGGTAATCGAAACAATCGATCCGTCGGCTTGCCGTTCGTTACGGGTCGCACCAACCGCATCAAACGGCGCAGACCAACCATCAATCATCTTTCCGATCCCCACCGGAGAGCATTCGTGGCCCGAGTGGCAGGTCTTCATTAGTCCCTGGCGATTGCTTTGGCACTTTATCAACCGAGCCAGGAACGCGGTCACATATGCGAGTCGGTCTATAAAAGTGTCCCGTCGCTATCAATGAGCGCTCAATCTTTTTTCGTCCCGCCCCACCTGAGCCCCGCGTATGAGATGTCATTCATAATAAATAAGTATCATGATTGCCACTGAATGGAAATTGGTATTGAAATTCATTTTCGCTCAGACCACTTGTGGTCAGCTGTGGTGACCTCAAATGAATTGATTTATATTATGGATACCGATTCTTTTCCATTTCCAATTTTCCATCACCGTGCCTCTCCATCAGGCTGGGCGCGAAATTATCACCAGGGCTGGCAGGGCTGAAATATTGATGCTTTTCAACGATTATCGCCGCAAAAGGCAATACGTGGTGGGACATCGAACATGAATATCAATGATCTGCACGGCTGGAAATAAAATCTCCATAAACCTAGTGGATTGCGCTGGCCATATAAGCTTGCTGACATAACGTCCTGAATAAAAAGCTTGAGCTATGAGATACAAAAACAGCTTCCTTTTTTCTTTGTTCTACATTAATTAACTAGTATAAAAAATAAGAGAAACCGACCATGAACCGTAAAAATGGAACACGATCTACCCACGATTCCCACAATAATACCCACATTTTATGTCCATAAACTGTACTCTCTCGGTAGAAGGTCGGAAGAGTCAAAAAAAGCCACTTTTCAACCGCCTAGCCTAACACAGAACCTTAAAAAAATATACAGACCGCAGGCAGGTGGCGGCCGGTAAAAGTACCAAAAACTGTACGTACGAAAACAACTGGGGCTTGTTTTACGATAATTCACTTAACGAACGGCAAAGCGTCGTTAATGGTAGCCGAAGGAAGGACAGGGCCGAAAATGTTTCGAAAACTTTTATCTTTCCGAAATCCAAAGCCATCGGCCGCTGGCGCTGCAAACACCGTCGTTAAAACGAATGGTTTTGACTTTTGCAGCATCAAGAAGTTCCACGAAGGATGTCCACTTCGTTGGCCTCAAGTGCCGTGTCAACGGGCCGCTTCATGTATGAAGTCAAGTAAAAGGCAGCTGTTGCTGTCTTGCGCCAAGCGTGTGCGTGCCAAGATGGAGGCACATGGTGTTTAAGCGATACACTTCCAGTGCACACCTTTAATAAAAACTTTTTATGCATGTCGGCGTTGTTAAAAAGTTCCAAAGCACATTACGATGAGAGAGACAGCGTCGAGCCGAAAGTTTGCCAAAAGGACGAAAGTAAAACAAATGCCTACAAAGTTCCAAAGAACCTCAATCCAATCACTGACGACAAAATGTTCTCGACTGATGACAAAAACACCAACTTCGAGACCCATCGTTTGCTTCTAGCATTCCATTCTTTAGCTGGGCATAAAATTTGCTCAAACATCAACTTCTTAATTATCGTTCTTAAGAAACATCAACATCGTTATCGAAATGAAGCATATTTTCATCATCCTACTATAGCATTCCACAACGATTAGACAAAAATCGACACCTACAGTTTTTTCGCCAATATCAGCGTTCTCCATACTCCAATCCGAAAGCCATCGAGCTCATGTTGAGTTTTGCTTCCCGATGATGGCTGATAAATGGCTCCAATATATTGCTCGCTATTTCATCATCATTTCGCATCGGCCAACGTTTTTCCGCAATTCTAGCCCAAATAGCGAAGATTCGGATTGGTCATTTTCTGCTTTGCTCCTTGCAGCCGAAATAGAAGCAAAAGTGCAAAAAAAACAACACAAATTGCCCTTGTCTGAGTCAGCAATAATATTACAATAAAAACCGTTCTTCTGTGCAAAAACATCGACATTATGTTGAGAAGCATGATGAAAGCTATTTCGATGATAATTCGCACCAGTCTTTGTTTTGTTTTTGTTTGCTCATTGTTCAAAAAGAATGTTTGCCAATCAACATACATCGGTGCGCTATGAAGGAAATTTTTATACTTTGCTTGGAATTTTTCTTTCTACAACAGAGTGAACTGAAACAGTGAGATCAGGTGTAAATAAAAAACCTTAATCACATCGATATCATCAGAAAGTTAAAAGGAGCTGAATTAAAGTCAGCTGATACGCCAAAAATCGAATACATTCCCAAGTGGCATTTTCTGGCAAGGCCAAAGAGAAAATCCGAAAACATCGGAAAAACCAATTTTCCCAGCATAAACTACGTGGCAAACATATTTCTCCTCGAAATGCGAAACTGTAACGATTCGACAGTTTGACATTACTCGTACATGTCGGGTACCCGGCACAAACAAATATCGAACCCGGCACCGGAACTCCAAGCCATTCACCGTGCGCCGCGGCATCGAGTACCTCGGGCGGAGTTTTCCAATCAATTGAATTAAATCATTTCACTCCACTCGTGCGCATGACGCTGCCACGAGCGTCGGTAAGTGAGGATGTGCCGGCGGCCAATGTTTGTGATGCCAAATAAACTTTCCCACCTTCCGCGAAAAACTAACAAAATCATAAATTTGTTAACCTCTTCCTCCCGCGCAGTGAGCCCCGCCTTTTGCCGGAGGCGAACATTGGCAATTTCATCCCTAATCGAACGTCGTCAGGCTCGGTGCTAACGGAATTTGAATACGAACGTGTGCAGGAAATGTAATCCAATAATGTGGCCATTGCGTCAGGAACACCGAAACGCCCTACAGCCTCCAGTGCTCTTTAAGAAATCCTGCTCCGTGCAAGGTTCAAAATCAAGTAGAATTTAATTAACACTGCCAGCAAAAGGGACATTGTTTGGGTCTCAAATGCAGCACAACGGATATTTTATATCAGCTAGATGTGAAGTTTGGACAACAAGTGTTTCCGTATCCCGATTGTGCTTAGTAGTGACAGGTACTTTTATGAAAATTTTCATCAAACTTCTATCGAAAACATTATTAAAACTTTGTTACCGCTTCGTCGTCTAATTTAATAAATGTAACCGTCAACCCATAGCGTCCAGCGGACGGAGATCAAATTCGAGTCCAACACAGAGTGATGTTGCAATCCCATTGTAGAATACACAAAACAGCCAGAATGTAGTTCAATGTAAGCACCTGGATTTCCGCTCTCTTTCCGGACCATGAACCACCCTCGGAAGAGGAACACATTTTCGAGGGCTGATCCGCAGACCGTATCCATTATCTTGATGAAGAATTGTTCCAAACTCGAGTTGAGTGAGCAACAACACACAATGTAAAATTCCTCCACGAGCTCCCCGGTGAAGTTGAGCATAAATTTTCCTTGCCAGCATTTGTTGGTGTGGTGCAGCTTTGGCTCTTATTGGAATACTTTGCTCGGCTTTACACAAACTCTCGTCTCAAAACCAAACCCACGATCGGAAGAATTTCCATCGATTGGCTCTTGGAAAAGAGGGGTCGAACCTGGGGCCTGCAATTTTACCAAAACCCCGTCCCGGTGCCGGTCTCCGGTGCGACCATTCGAGCGTGATTGTGCTTACAATAAATCCAATTCCGCCCATAAATCGGTTTTGCGAATCCGGTAAAGTACTCTCCAGCGCCAGTGAGCCGGCGAGCCGGAACTTCTCTGTTGCCGCTCTGTGAAGGCGTCGGAACCTGTGGACCGTGGAATTGTCGTGTGCGAGGTAGCACCTCTCGGGAGAGCCGCAAAGCAAACATATGGAAAACCACTTCCCCCGTGACCACGAGAACACAGCCATCCCGTCCGACAGCAGGTTGAAAGTTGAGATCCTTGACAATAAATTGCACACGAAACGAACGAAATAACGAATCAGGGCTACATTTTACATACACATACACGGTTGCACTCGTTGCACATTATTATTGCATATTCGAACCGATCAGAGAAGATGATCGAAAAAAGGGGAAGAAAAACAATCATCAGCCGTGCAGCAGCAACAGCATGAGGTACTCCGGCAAACCGGGAAAATTTGCTGCAACAAAACAAACATATAACAACCCATTTTCTGCATCATTTGCAGGGAGCATTTTTGCAACGTTGCAATTGGATAGGATCCAATTGACAAGAAGAATCTCAAACTCTAGTATTTATGCTTCCTTTAGCAAACAGTTCAATATTTTCTAAAAGTTAGATTCCTATAAGGTTTTGAAGACTTTTTTGGAAGATTGATAGAATTAAAAGTCGCTTACAAAGGATTTTTTTCTCAATCCAATTTGAACTACTAAAATACATAAGTAATGGATTGATTCCTGCACATCCATTTCTGGAACAACACCATTAGTCAACCGTCAGGCCAGATATCCTAAATCGACAAAATCCGGAAGTCGCCATTCGATTGACCACCAGATGATCGAAAAAATTACGCTCCTAATAGTGGCCGGCCAGCAAAGACGACAGAATCGGCCAGAAGAAAGAAAGAGTTAAATTGTCCACCGAAATGGAACATGCAATTAAATGGGGCAGAAAAACGGGAACAGCCACCCACTTCCGGTTGGGGCGATGACGACGCCGAGCAAGACAAATCGTTGCACGCGCACCATTTCCAACCGATTGCTTTTGCCCGCCGGGAATGGACCTGGTCACTCTCGATCGAAAGTCGTGTGTACGGTGCAGAAATCGCCCGAAAGCAACCGGATCCGGATATCTGTATAAAAAGCGTGGCAACGAACGCTCTGCTTATAAACCGTCAAGGACATCCATCCGAGTTGCTGCTTCCGGGGAGTGTTGCTTTGGGAGGATAAGCGAAACGTAATGAGTTGGCTTACCGGTGGTCGATCGGACTGCTTGACGTGAGCTATGCGATTAATGAATTAATGGCTCTGTTGCTGGACTCTCCGGACTGAAAATGTGACAAATAAACCATCGGCTTCGCTTCCGAAAGAGAACGTTTAATGAACCGAAAACGCTTTTACTTATGTATGTGCAGATTTCAAATAAAGTGGTTTGTTTACGAAAAGCATGGTACTTAAGGCTGATAGGGAGTCATCAACATATTTTTACAGATTGTGCAACCATCTGAATAAACAGAGCACATAAAATACTGAAAATGATACATAAGTCACAGTTAAGAAGAACATTGGTTGGACATTTAATACGAGTTCAGTAACCGTCCACGGTTTCCAGTTTGCTCACAAAACGCACGCATCTACTTCTACATAATATAATTCAGCAACATTTGTTAGTCATCCATCCTAACCGGTGGATACACTTTGCAAATGGTTGACATCGCAAATTACCGTCACAAACCACCCAAAGGGTCCATGGTAGAGCAAAAAAAACAAACGCTCTAATTACCAAAAAATGGCAACGAATTCGTTTTACTTCCGGATCTGGCTAGCTTTTACAGAACATTAACCAGCGGCCCAAGGCTCCGCGGGAACGGCTCGCGGCAGCTGCTTCTGATAACCGACGCTGTTCGCCAACGCAAATGGCGTAAAAACCATGAAAAGCAGAAAAAACAATGGAATGCATTCTGGTCAGTGGAAAAATCCAGACTAACAAAACGTTGCCCGGGAAGCAAAAACGGTGTACGCTGCACAAAGCCAGCCGAAAGCGTAATCGGACCGTAACGACCGAAATCCCAGAATACCGTCTTAAGCGCTCGCAACCGACGCTGCAGCCGTAAGCAGTCGTAAGAAACCGAACAAGAGGCCACGATGAGGGTTCGATGTGGGTTTGGATCCTTGTGCCATCCGAAAATTTCTTACTTAATTAAATTTTTAGCCCACAGCAAGGTAGGTAGCATGATGGTCCGAAATGCGCACATAAAAAGGTTTAAAATACGTTTCCTGGCGCTGTAAGCTGCCCGCTTTCCCGTCCTCGGTTTGGGTCAGGCAAGCAGATGGAGCCGGCAAAATACGAAACAACATACCGCATTAAGGAACTCGAGAAAGCCGCTGGGAAAATTATCGATGAACTGTGCGATAGAATAAAGTCGGTGATATGCCACTTATTGTACCGTAAAGCAGTTGGCCGATGACAGCCGCTGATAGAATAGATATAATTATCTTGTTCATCACACTTAATGTTGGAAAATGGTGTTGCTTAAAACAAGAGTGTTAACGTAACATGCAAATATTTTCACTACCTACTGATCGCTTATCGATTACTATATTTTATCAACTATTCAATGCTCGACGGACCAGACAAAACTAAATCAACTGTAAAGAGGAACGTAGTTTTCGAAGTCGACTAGTAAATCAAAAGTTTCTTATGTTAGTTACAATCATTCAGAGCGTTTATTTCAATCATCATCAGCTCATTTTATTCCAATTATTTAAAACTTAAGGAACGTAATGGGACAATTATATTAACAGAATATTTCAAAAACTCTCTGAAAATCAGGACCAAAAATCAGGATCTAATTACATAAACATTTGCAAACTATGCTGCAACTCAAACATCTTAACTGGATTTTATTCAGTACACCCGACCGTGTATACCTGAGGTTTTAAAACACTTCCATAGAAAAACATCGAACCTGTGACAACCCTTCTCGATTTATTCTTTTTTGGCAAGTCCGAGAGGCCGAGTCCGGTTTTTACTAAAGTTTTTATCTTTTTACCCTTTTACCTCCATACCTTCTCCGCATTTTTTATCCTCGTCATCTCAAAAGTGCCCGTTCGCTGGCATGGATAATGAAACCTGCTTTTAGTCTCGTTTCAACCACCGATCGACGCTTGTCGCTGTCAGGAAAGACTTAATTTAATTGGATGCACTTCATTTGAATGCTAATGAGGTATCCTGGCGGCACAGGAGTTAGAGAGCGTCTGAGTGACCGAAGAGCCCCGGTCCACACTGATGCGGGTTTCGACAGCAAGTGAAGTGTCCCGACCCGACAGCACCGTATTTACCGGCTCCAGACTGGCCCATAGGTTCAAAATCAATCACGGCACGGGGTTCGAAGGTGCCATCGCTACACCTCATCACAGTCATGCTATTTACGATCAAACGATCGATCGAACGAGGTGCAACATAAAATTCAAAATGTGCTTCCGATTATCTCCACGCACGATTTTGTCCAAAAACCTGCCCGCCGTAGTCTTCTATATAAATATGAAGTTCTGTCCGTGTGTTCCTTATGGACTCCGAAAATATTGGACCGATTGACTCGGAATTTGGTATACAGGGGTTTTAGGGGCCGGGGAGTGGCATAGCCATGGTTAGAAATCCCTCACTTCTCTCTTTCTTTCCCCTCCCTAAAAACTAACTGTTGAAAACATTAATTACTCCACAAGTTATGAATCAAATTTCATCAAAACTTGCAAAATAGAGATCTGAGAATCTGAGATTCTGAGATCTGACAATCTGAAAATATGAGAATCTAATAATCTGAAATCTGAAAATATGAGAATAATCTGAGAATTTGAAAATGTGAGATCTGAGATCGGAGAATCTGAGAATCGGAGAATTCATTTCTTTTCATTTCATTTCATTTTTGTTCATTTAATTTCATTTATCTGAGATTTGAGAATCTGAATCTGTTTACTTATTGCCCCTGGGGCGGAACAAAGTTTGCCGGGTCTGCTAGTTATCTATAATTATATTGCAGCAAGTACATTAAAAGCAGCGCACTTTGGAAAGCAACTCAACAGCCTGTCTGACTGACAAATTAGCTGTTCTTATACTGCAATTAGGAATATTTTCTATTAACCCCAGACACATTTTTGATGATTTCATGGCACGAAGAACACACAAATACCCTCATTTCAGCCACGAATTGGAGCTAAGAGAAAAATTTTGTACTTAAACTATTACAATATTTTCTATGCGAATTTCCTTTCATTGATGCCAAACATAAATTCAACGAAGTTTTTATCCCCTTCATTTGCAATCCATCAAGCTTAAATATAACTTAAAATAAAAGTCTTGTACTTTGCACCATGGTTATGTTAAACTGTATCATTACATATGTCTCTACCACAACAATTCCAATCTTTCTAACCTGTTGCGATGGATATTACTTAAAATAACAGCTCACCCACATTAAGTACTACGTCAACGGAAGCATAAACTGCTGCGATTATATCTCCGAACAATGGGAATTGTAATGATGCTATTTTTCTATTGATGGCAATATGTTATTGTCACTCGGTGACACATGCAACATGCTGTTCATCCTCAATTTAGCATCAAATTACGTTTCAAATCTCTTCGCACTAATCAAGCACATACTGGGGTGTTCAATAAGTTTTGCAGTTCGCTAACAAATAAATATATATATAGTAATAATAACAGAGGACGCTGCTACTAGGCTAAATTGGGTTTTTCTATGTTGGCACACTCTTCAAAACTTCATATGTGGAAACTGTTTTTCGTCAACAGGTCAACATGAGGTCATAACAGCTGTGGAAGTGTATTTTCCTGCCCTTTAAACTTCTCACTTCAGGGTTGGAATTCATAAATTGAAGTCTCGTTAAAACAAGTGTATTAATGTTCAGCGATACGATACTGAATAATAAAGTGTATTTCAAACCATAAAATTGTGTATTTCTTATCGAACCGCAAAACTTATTGAACAGCCTGGTAGCATTCTAATTCATTGAGTACCATCCCGTGACACCATCAACCCATGGCAATGACGCTGCTCGACACCACACAACCACTTCAGAACCATGCAGAGCTTTAATCCGGCTCATTGCATCGACCAATTGCTCCCAAACACCAGGGTAGTGCTACAAAGATTCAAGAGCTTAATCAATACCCCGAAACACGATCGATTCGAGATGTGATCCATTCCATTTAAGTGGGATTAGCTGCATGGAAAACGGGATTATTTGCCCATTCCCTCAGAATTCAAGATATCTCTCGGCGCTGAGGAAAACTTTTAAGCACCACTGCCCACCAGCCACAGTATTGGTGGGATGTGAAACAATACAGTCTCACAAACCAAACAGTACACAGAGGACAATGGAAAACTCCAGAAAAGTGTAAGTAGACCGACAGGCATTTGAAAGGAAGGGAAAACTGTCACGAACCGACCAACGCGCCCTGTGAGCGAACTCACAATTGAAACTTCGAGACTTCCTAGGCCAGTGTCGGGCAAAAACAGTGTCGGGTCGGGAAAAGCTCCTCCAAAAATAACCACTGCAAACCAAGTTTTGGTACGTCACTTTGGCGCACTTTTGTTTGGCTTTTCAATCTTCTTAGCGTCACCGAAAATAAAAATAAAAGTTTGACACGAGCTGGTGCGAGCTGGAGAGAAGAAATTGGATTTCTATTATTTGTCCCGTTCCGTTCCTATTTGCAGCTGCGTGTTGCCTGTGCCGATGAGAGCTGTCCGTGACGACATGGAGGGCGCCAACCGATGTAGACCGAAACGTGGATTCTTTTAATACATCTCGGGGCGAAAACAAGTTCGCCATGGAACGCCATGGAATTCGGCATAATTTGGCAAATGAGGCATGCTTTCTTCGCTCGTATCAAGACCATTGAAATCTTGGCAAAGTTATTGTTGGAACTCTAGCTTATCAAAAGGCAATGTGGAACGAACGAGTGAGAAGCGATGAGCAATTCATGATATTGTTTCTTTGACAGAACTAACAAAAAACTTCAACAAAACTTCTAATTTCACACATCGCTTTGGAATCAGAAATATAGTTATTTGCATAACAGTTAAAAATCTTAATATAGTTAAAAACAGTTTGACTCGCAGAGTATTGGTCGAAAAAAATAATTTCATTACCATCCTCGAACAAGAGACGCCTCAAGCTACTTGTAAAGCAAGTTATAGCGACAAAACTCAGTTCTTAAAGGACAATTACAAAACAAAAAATGTTTAATTCTTTCGATTTTCGGCGGCCAGATTATAGTCGATTGTCAATCGAACGGCATTTGCTTGAGGTTCATCGTTGGTCATGCTGTGAGCATGGCATGATAAACAGTTCTAGTCATATCCTAAATCGTCCTTCGTTAAAGCGTTCCGGTATTGCGGAGCAAGTTTTAAAAAATTTAGCTTCATTACTCATCCATTCACGTAGGACGAGCGTTTCTTGCGTCTTCTCAAACAGGACGTTTAAGCGTTGAGCCCGTTTGAACAGCCCTATGGAAATTGGCCGCCACGCCTAGCACGCCGGCTATGCAACATATGCACAAAAAACCAATCGAATCAATAGAAACGAATGCTCCCGGTGACAGTGTTTCCAGATGCACATTATTCGGCTACACGTTTGCAAATTCCCGCCACCGACGTTGATACGACAATAAACGGCGATCACCGGTTGCTCGTTAATGTTGATTGTGTCAAACGAGCTAAAATCAATCAAATATTAATCTGCCAAACAAAACGCAGGCACAGGTGTCGCATCCGTCGACATGTACGACCAAAAATCAATTAACAAAATGCGCCGCCTGCATCAACGCTAATTGTCCGGCAGGACCGCGGTGATGCTCGTCCGCGCACGTCCGATGGGAACCTCCTAAGGCCCCAACGATCCGAACAGTCCAAACGATAAATTATGCAACTGCAAGTGCGCTAATGTTTAATTCGCGATACACACTAGAGTCCACCCAAAACTAGACCGACCGAGCCAATGCAACATAAAACAGCAACGGCACAGATGGAACTGTTGACAATTATGGAACGGGGTCAGCTGGGACCCCCAGGAACATCAACCAACCGCCACACCGCTTAACGCTGTACTCGAACACATTCCCAGTCACTAAGCATTTGGACCGCCAGGACTACACTAACAAGTGAACCGCAACCCCGCAAACGAAGGGGGTTAAAAATTAGCATAACGCATAACAGGCCGCCCAGAGGTGCGTACCTCCGTACCGCGATCACTAGCAGTACAGTTCCCAGCATCCTCTTCGCCACCTAGCGCACCGGAAGTGGTCAAATATTTGCTTTAATTATAAATGTTTTAGGTTTACCAACCTCACACTGCGGTCAGTACTCGGCCAGTAGCATACAAACAGCGGTTTTTTTTTCGAGCGAATTCTCGTGGCGCTTCCGCTTGGCAGGAGATTTGCCGCGAAATTTTCGATTATAGCTACGACCCGCCTCGGCGAAGTCTGTAGAATGTGTTAAAACTATAAACAAACAACAGGCAAACCGTACGTCCTCGGCAGATAACGAACTAGCGTGCAGGAGGTGTGAGCCCTTTTTGGACATCGGAACTCACTCATTATCATTTCGGGTTTATGGGCCACTTCCGATGGAGTCGATAGCTGACACAGAGCAGCGGCAGATACTTGCAGTACCCCGAGGCTTATCAAACAATTCTGTTGAGCGAGCGGTAGATATGTTGATGTAGATCGGCAATATTTGGCAACCAACGGCCAAAACGGTGCAAATAACGGTCATTTTATATAACGATACAAAACATTTACTTTCCACCAATGAGTCGATTTTTCCCTGGTAGCAAAACAATACAAATCTTTAATTTATTTCAACCCCTCAACAAAACGAAACCCATATTATGCTTAATGAATTGTGATGCAAACGATCAAAGTCGTGTTCTCGAGTTATATTTTAATTTTTGATTGCATGTAACTGCTGAATGCAATAATCATGCAGTTCTAATCATGGATCAATTTGATAAGAGAATATCAAATAGAATTCAGACTTATCTAATAGTAAATTTTTACTGCTAATGTAAGTTACTAAGTTACCGTTAAGTTTAGCGTTAGATAGATGTCATTTGAATTACATATTGTTATAATTTAATTCTTTGGCTTTACCATGTGGAAAGATATAGTTTAAACTGTTTTAGAATTCATACTTAGTGACCAATTGTGGCCAATAAAGTATCGCATCGTATTACTAGTTGAACGTATCATAGAATTAATTCGATCATAGTTTCAATACTTAACAAATTACTGGCCGTACGATTCACAAAATGGACCAGTTGAAGCTGTTGAGGTGGAGTCAGCAGGCGATCGGAATGAAACGTGGAGATTGATAATCGCATCGTACATCTTCGACTCTAGACCCCACACCACACCAGCGGAATGTCCGCAGCACTAACGGGCAATTCAATTTTAAGTTCAATGGCGAAACTAAATTGGAAATTTAGCCCAACGTTAAACCTAACCACCGAACGGAACGTACCTAGACCCGAACTCTCTTCCGAACCTAAACGGGATCGTTTCGCAATGGGTGACTCTGTTAGTTTGGAAGCCCTAGGCGGCTTGTCTTGCCGCGCCACACAACTTGGCCATATTGGATTTACATTAGTGCCAGAGAGCACTTGGAACCGGAACCGTGAACGATTTGCTCAATATTTGAACGATAATTATTATTATCTCCCATTACCAGCTGGCTATTCGAACCGAATGGGAGTGAGTCCACAGCGGCAAGAGTAGCATAAAGCTGAACCCAAACGGTGGATGTCCGCCACCGTGGCCTTATCTCATCGCACGACAACGAGCCCAAAGTTCAACGGGCGGAAACATTCGCCCGGGCAAATGAAACTTGTCTAATACGGTTAAAAATAATGAAACGGTTTCATTCGTGCTGTTCAATTTATCGTAAAGCCAATGGCAATGGATACTCTCGCTGCTCGCAGCCGGCAAATGAAAGTCTCGTTTGAGTTTAAAAAAGGACACACAATTTATGCTGCAAACTTTGCCCGCGCGGAACGGCTTCGAAGAACGCGCGAACGTGGCCATGTTCGCGAGGTAAATTTGGCGAAAACATTACCACCTTTGTGGCTCCGTCACCCACCACCCCCCCTCCGGCGATTGGCGAACATAAGGCTAAAATGACAAACTTTCGCAATAGCAATAGTTGAACGGGTACAATAACAATACCGCTATCGGGAAACCGGAGCGGGACGGAACAACTTTGCCGACATTTCTACCGACATCAGCCCTTTCGGGCAGAGGCAGAAACAAGCCGTCCTAAGTTTCGTAAGTTTGTTTATGGGTTTGCTTTGCCGACCACCAGCATCACGTCTTGTAGCGCGGAATTTGATGTTACATTGTACCATTGGACCACGTGCCGCAAAGTACACTACAACAAACCCGCCGGTTGGTTGGTTTGTACAGCTGTAACTCTCGACAAAACATGATTTTCATTCCTCATGCCACAGAACAACTACAGCTTCGTCCTGGGTTTACGTCCCGCGAGAAAACATCATCCGAAGAGTGACACGAGAAAATGGAGATGCTGAGCAAACCAGAAAGCGGTACACCCTTGGATCGCCTGACGCCTGACGTGGAACTTATGCTGCGGTGAGCCCTTTGTGACCACCAGGCAATGATTTGGTTTCCTTCACCGAAAGGTTTGACAAGATGTACTCGGTACTGAAGCCCCAAAGCGTTGATGTTTAGCTATCGTGCAGTAAATATCAACAAAGCTTGTGAGGCTTACCCAACACAGGTTTACAGTATTTTACCTAGCGAACGAGAGCGAACGTAGGGAAATAGACGTGAAAACTTAAACATACCACAAAAATGTAGAAACGTTCAAGAATTCAGTTTGGTGAGAAACACTCCACCACATGTTTGTTGACGTGCATTGTAAATTCTTCGCGTCGGATTGAGGCAAGTTACCAAACATTCAGAGGTAAATTTCCCTAGTTTTCTTACAACCAAATTTCAATCCATTTTCCTTCTCATGGGGCCACCTCCCTTTCATTCGTCTTCAATTGAGAGACAGATCCTTGCAGTGCCACACCATTTCCCAATTTTACTCACTTTTTCCGGCTTTCCGGACGAACACCATTTGTTCAAGTCAAATCCTTCTGGCGGCTGACGGCTGTGTCATCGTGAGTGATGAGCGCATATCTTCGTTCGCAGCCGTTGCCAAATCCCATTCGTTACATTGTTGCTATTCATTTACTTCTCGTTCGAAGGTAAGCACTACACTAGGAAGTGAGTTGGAAAATTATAAAAGAAAAAGAACTTATTCACAGCCCTTCACTTCGAATAGTGCGGAAGTAACGAATATGGCCGCATAACTTTCCAGTGCGGGGCCGATAACGAACGGAGAGAAGCAATCTGCGTTGCTCTGCCCAAGGCGTAGGAGCGATGTAATTTCAAAGAATTGAAAAATCTCAAACCAGCTTATTTGCATTTATTATCGCAAGCCCGAGACTCGCAATCATAACGACGACGCACGCGTGTCTGCGCGTGGCTAAAGTTTGCTAACGAACCTTCCGCGCGCCATGAGAGCTCTCGTTGGTTCTTTTATGAATTTTTGCTTTTCTCTCGCAAAGCGAATAAGAACATTTCCAGCGCCTTCAATTTAACCCCCTCGCTGGCCGGCCTCTACCGGTCCCGTCGGGCTCATTGGAAAACTTTTGGCCCATCCCGGTGGCGGCGCCGCACTCGTAAATTAACACCATTTATGGGCCGAAAAACTTTCCTCGGAAAACGTCGTGGGGAAAGGAAAAACTTTTCTCACCTTTACATGCGTACAACTTTATTTGGTTTGTTTCGCGCGCTTTCTGAAAACGTTTTCCCCGATCCTCGCCGTGGCCTCGAGGATTAGCGATTTGGCGCAGAAAAACTAAGCCCCAAACGAGGGCTGTCGGAGCAATGGATTGGCAGCGTGGATTGTGGGCTTAAGCGGCCTGGATTACGCCATCGAACACAACACGTTCAGTTGATTAGTTAGTCACCGGAATTGGAAGCGATTGGAGTGGTGTGGTCCGAAATCAATTTGCTTATCCGTCGAGTAAACTTCCAACCCCCAGCAGGATCATCGCAGGCCGAGTCGAGCGGAATGCTGAAATTGATTTCAATTACCAAGAGAACTGAAAGAACTGAGAGATTCTTTGAATAATTACACCAGATGTTCCACTTTAAATAATAAATTTTCTGTCCGTCCGTTCGACGGCGTGCTCGTAAATAATTCTTCAATCCAACTTTATCTACCCGTAGTGGCCGTGATAAATTGCTTCGTTAAAGCGTAAATCGGTACACCTAGTTTGAGAGCTACCCTCTCAGCGTCCGCCGTAATCACGATTCTTCACGAGCATTTTTGTAATTAAATTGTGCCCAACATGGCGTAGCAAAATGGCGCTCAAAGGATAACGAAACCGACACACACTTGACGCGGAACGGAATCACCAACGGAGCCAGCAAACATCTGCATACTGGAGGCGAACTGACAAACCGAGACGAGGACGTGGAAATGTAATTTTTATAAAAGCTTCCACCGCGTGTGCCGCCACCGCATGAGCTCCGGTTTTTGGGGGAAATCCTCGTTTTATCAACGGAAACATTTTGCCACACACGGTTTCCTCGCTTTTCGCAGAAACTTGATAATCTTTTTCCCTGAAAAGTTAGCCAGAATCGGGTTGCATTCAGAATAAAATCAGGCCTCGTTTTTGGGGAAAATGGAACCTCGTAGCAGACGTCAGCTCGTTCCAGGAAGTCCGTTCCTTACAATGGTTCATTCTTCTCCCAGGTGCTGGTGCTGGTGAAAATGTGATTAACAATGGAACATGATCTGCTGAACAAATGGAGCGATACGATAAGATACTATATGAACTAAGAAGTGGCAAACCTGATAAAGAATCCTTGTGCTTGCCTTCCTTCAAGCCAACAATTTAATTCAAGCGATGGAAATTGTCTAAAATTTCTTACATCATCTAAAATATTATTATCATATTTAAAAACATTTAAAACTTGTGAGAGCCTTTAGAATTTGGAAGTAGCGAAACAATTCCAGCTCACTCCGAAGACTACCGATTGGAATCCAGCATCAAATCACACAACTTGTATTATGTCATGTTTATGCTTTTTTGATGGTTTATAACACGAGACTCGGTAGTTTTGATTTCACGTAGCATTTCCGTCGAAAGCAGTAAGGTCAAAGGATCAAAGTTTTGTCGCAACTCCAACAAGATGGACCTTTGCAAAGTGAATTATGCATTCGCCGACATTCGGCGCCTTTGAAGGAATAAAGGACCTTTGAATTAAAGAAGCTAGTCTCCGACGCAGTCAACTCGCTGGCAACACTTTCACGAGTTCTACTTTCTGCACTAAGGGACTTGGATTAATAATTTTGAAAGCTATCGTCTGCAAGCTTGCCACATTCGTTGGTATCGTTTGCATTTTTTTCGCGGTCGCTCAAAAGCAACTGGACGTTTGTCCGCAACTTCGTTAGACGACCGTCGGTAGAGTACAAACAAATCATATCAATTTCAAAAAAAAACCCTAAAACAAATATACCCTCGCTGCCTGGTTGGATTTTCCGCGCAGCAAACGGTTGATTAATATACTTTAATGCGAATAAATTTTAATCCTTATCTTCCGCGACCCACCGGTCGACCGGAAAGATAGAAAACCCGCGTAAAGAGTTTCCAACGGCCCGAGTAAAGTATTCATGGCCAATAATACGTCGGTGACAGTGCGCAGGGGAGTACGGCAGCAGTAAGTATCATCACTTACTGTGGCGCACTAAATTTATTATCTTACTTTCGCCACACTTTGCCGCCCGAAAGGTGGGCTAAGGCTCGCCGTAGACCCGCCGGGTGCCGGGCACAAATCTCATCAAATATTCCAACTGGGTTTCAGGTTTTCAGCATCTTCCGCTAACGCTAACAAGATTGCGACGTCGGGTGAAGTAAAGACGTCGGGTGACGGTAACAAGATGGCTGGTTTCTTACGAGCAGCCCGCCATGGGTCTTTTTCACCAGTCGACGGCTAGAGCCCGAAAGGCGACGAAATAGACGTGCTGATCTGGACGTGGACAGAAAGAGGGCGCCCTTGGGTTTCGGAATTCATTTCATTTCCACGGACTGTGACGCATATTTTAGTCGCCTGATTGGTCAACTGTCGTTGTCTTGAAGCACGAAAGGCACCGGCATCCTCATGGCACGATCGTTACCAGGGCAACCAGGGGGGACAAAAATCACGAATTTAAATAATCACTGCCAACAGTTCGTTCGCGGTCATTCGTGACTGTCAGCCCGTAGTCGGTGCCGTCGTCGCCGGGTGTTTAAATGGTTGAATTATTTTTTTTGCGATTCGCAAACGAAAAAAGAAACATTCAATAAAAGCTATGAGGGGTGCTCATAACCACAGTAAAGTGCCTTACCGGAAGTCTCACAAACCTTGCCACGTGTTCAACGGAATGCGTCGTCGCTATCGTCGGTAGTAAATCAGCTTTAAGGACAAAGTTATGATTCCGAAGAAAAAAATGGACGAAAGAACTTTAATTCTTCCCAAATCCACACAGTTTTTTCAAGAGTCAGCAACAAAATGGCCAGTCGTCAGTGCGGTGGCCAAAAATCACTGTCTCTCGCTCTGTTTAGGTGGTATTTTTCAATTACATCATTTAACACCCCTTAACAATGATCTAAAGGGAGATTAATTAAATCAAAATCACTTCCGCACTCACACCGTGCCACCGAATTTCCACAATTACAACCCATTAATGTCCGAGGCGAGCTATTTGGCTTTAGTTGAGCGCGGGTGCGACACAAATCCGGTCTTCGCCGGTCGAACCACCCCGAATGAGCCATAAATCTGTGTCCGTTTAACGCCCACGGTCAGCATCGTCGCATCGGAAGCCGTTTTTCAACGTTTCAACAGCGACCAGATCGGCTGAAAAGTCCGCCACCGTGGCCAGCAAGCGCGTGCAAAATTTATCATAACTCTTTCGTATGTATTTAGTCGTAGCATCGCGGACCACAATTATGCTGCGGCTTCCAGGCTCCTATACGGTGCGGGAAGGGTGCAGGTGGCGGGGACAGCATAATAATACCAAAACAAAAACCTTCCCTCGCTCCCACCCACACACACAGACTACCCCTCTCTCTCTTCATTTTGCCGTGAATGATGCAAGCTCGCCGGAAACACGAGATTCCCCCAGGAGGGTAATTAATTATGCTACGATGAGCGGTGCGTTTCAACTGCCCGTTGTGCTGTTTCCGTATTATTTCCGCTACTCTCCCAGAGGGCCGAGCGCGATGTTTATGCTTTTAATTTTTCTTTCGCCCTTTTCTCTGGTTCAACTTGATTCAAAAACTCCACGTTGAATGGCCGCTACGTTTCCAAACGACGTTCTGCCAGCCAGAGCAACATAATGACCGCGATGATTTAAGGGACCGAACAAACGACCCAGCGTTTGGGAAGACCACAATCCTTTTGACACATTGCGTAATGGTAGCAATTTCAGCTCGCGGGCAATATAAGTTGTCAAATGAATCGGATACCGAACTGTGGTGGTGTGGAAATTCAATTGCAAAAGCTGCTAAACCCGGGGAATGATAATGTGAGGTCATAATTTCCAAAACCAAATCTGAAAAGCCCGTCATCATCGGCTCGGGGCAAAAACGGACGCTGAGCAAACATCACTAATCGTGGTAGATTCGAAAATCAAACATCTATACAGGCGACCAAATCTCGTGAACCATCCGCGTGTCATGCTGGTCCTGTTTGAACCTTGCGTTTTTCTGTTCTTTTTCAGCATCATTTCTGTCCGCTCGCAAAAACCGAGTCGGACGGAGAATAGCCACCGACTGATGCTCGGTAGCTGGACGCCCTTCGTTGCACGTCGTTCGAAAATCTAGTCCACCTGAAGTCCCGGCACTCTGTTCACTATCGATCGCATCGCTTCTCGTGTGCTAGAGTCCCTTTGATGCCTAATGCAAACACCCGTTCCCTTTCGCTTCTAGTTGATGAAGCAATATTCTTGACCGAAGGCGAGAAAACAAGGACGAAAGAAGTGTCCGCTCCATGGTTTCGAGATTTTTTTACAGTAAAAATCCACCGGTTCCGTAACGCAACGGTATGCTAGTGTAACGCGAAACCCAACAATCAAAGTTGGGACTTTCATTGGTCACTGGTCTTAAATGATCGATCACAAACAGTCTCAGGGCGGTTAGACTAGGTCGTAATGTTGTCGAAGAGTTATGCTACGAAACGGTAAAAATGGAAACAGAATTGTGGGACGTTAATTACCGTTAAGCTTCTTAAATGTTGACCACAGTTAAACTCAGGACGTTAGTTTAATAGGTAGTGATCGACCAACTGCCCTCAGGTGGTTCACTCCTATGGAAGAAAGAGCAGAAGGTAAATGTTTGTCACTAAACGAATTCCCTTACCCCAAAACTTGGGAATCAAAGGAAAATATCGCAACATAAGCCTATTCACTAATTCACTCACACCTACTTAGCGGCATCAAATTAATTCTGTTCGCATTGTTTGGGAATTATGTAAAAACAAATCATAAAGAGCTTCCATGAAAACAGGCACCCATTAAAAGTACCTACTCCCTTCTGGTTCGCCACCGATCGCTTGATATTAAGCAAATAGTACATCACCACATTCTTGGAACAATCTCCCGTTGTTTGTCATTTCGTTCGTCGCTTTCCGCTAAATTAACTCAAGACAGAGACTCCGCTTCGTTCGATGGCTCCGTTTGATGTTAGGAACGAGAACGAAAAGACTGGTTCGTAACATCCCACGTGTCACTCGTCCCGGCTGGCAGAGTGCGTTAGCCGTAAACTCTTTTCTTTGTGACCTAATGTTTCCAGGCGGGTCGTCCTTCCATTAAGAAAGCAACAAGAATGCTTTGCGACACACCCACACGCATCCCCAAGGTGGGTTCCGTTTCGGCACAGTCATGCTGACTTAAGCAGTATTCGCCCAGCTTCAGCCGTAGATTGAGTTATTTTTCCTCGCGACACGGACCACCATCACGAAGACTCATCAGCATCATCAGCGACGCAACAGTATCATCATGTTTGTCTTTTTCGGAAAGGATACCAAGGGGACACATGCATACTTCGGGTCCCATCAAGAGTCTCTATCCGGCCAACAACGGCTTAATGGCAGATTGATTTTGACTACGAACGTCAAACTTCCGACCAGGATCCGACCCAGCGTTTCGAATTTTCCGGGAAAAGAAAACCGGGAAAACTCTACCCACAACAGCGAAGTACAATTTGTAGCGATGAAGAACCAGTTTGTTGGTTTGAAGGTGAAATGACGTCATTTGCTGGTGGTCGTGAGCACTCATGGAGACGCCACAGAGCCAAAAGGAGCACTTTCATGTTGCTTCAGGGTGTGTGTTTGTATGGGAGGTTTCTTCGTGTACGAGAGTTAGTTCCTGTACCCACTTGAAACTCAATCAAAGCGTGAAGTTTCTGAAGTGAAATCATGCTACTGACGACGACGACGAGGCCACCCGGCGTCTGCGGAACCGAGATCCTTATCCAAGACTTTAGCCTTATCGCTCGTTTAACTTTCTTCCCAATCAAACGCACATAAGCCCACACCTCTGGCTCTCTGGCAATTGTGTGTTTTGAGAAAATTCGTTCACACTCACGAACCTCAGCCGTGGCTTGGCTTGGGTGTGTTGTGGTTGATGGCAGTTATGATAAACTCATGCTCCGTCCTTCGACCGTCTATTGCCCTCATCTCATCGCAGCCGGGTTCGGCCCTGATCGATTCCAACGTTCGAAGGACACGTTGGAAGAAAGCATCGAGCCAGAAGCAATATCAGACTCGGTGCTGAAGGTGGTTGCAAATTTTGTTAAACTTCAATCTAACGCCGGATCCCGCGAAAACCTGCTCGCTCTTCTTGAAAGCCACCTGGGGAACCATCTCCCCGGTATATATGTGACGGTTCAATGGGTTTATCAGATGAAATTATCCAACAGCTGGAGCCTTCGTTCTAGGACACAAGTTTCAACGTAATGAAGTAAAATTTGTTCCCCGAATCGAAAATGACAGACGATCGGGCTTGGAAGAAAGTTCTTCCCTCAACGCTCGGCCATTAAAGCTCTGAAGCAAAAAAGACGTGAATTCGAAGTCGGCTGAAAGAAAACAATTTTCTTCAGAATTTTTCCGAAACTTGTGTATGTGACTTCGATATAACTTTACTGGAGACGAAATCGCATTGACTAAGATAGGTAAACTCTTGAGACTGATGTAAAGAAACTGTCACTGGAATCATGATAGAGTGAATTGTCTCTGAAATTCGTGATAAAGTAAATTACCTGAGGTGTCACTCATATGGCCAAACATAGTCCATAGTTTGACCAGCTTTAAATAGCTTCCCCTCTCAAATGCAGTCATAAGTCTGAAAAGGTGAAAGTGCATTGCAATAATCTTCGTTAGTTGACTATTGAATTTTAATTTTTTAAATCGTATTTTTATCACGTTCGTTGCCGTGTTTGACCGCCAACGCAAAACATCGCAAATTAAATGTATTCCATTCACTCAATGTCGATCTCTAATTGAATAGTGGCCAAACTAAGAGATGCCCCTTACTCCGAGAGATATTTAGCGCATAAACACGGCATCAAATTAATTTATCAATTTCCATGTTTACCACTTAAACGCTGAGTTTTTGGTTTGTTGCGTCTCTTTGCGCGATTCACCGCTCCGTTTTTCCCAACGGCCGACCAGCAACTATTAGTGGCCAGCATCCGTGTTCGAGCGACGAGCCCCACAGGAACAGTTGTGTCTGAATTATTGATTTCGTAAACACGGCAAACTAGCCGGCCAGCGGAATGTGCCATTCGCCACTGCGAACCCGCCAGAGTTGCATAATTTAAATTAGCGAAAACATCACGACAGCCTCCAAAATAGCGCCCTTCCGGTCGTTTCGCAATCCGAATCCTTTCGAGTGCAATGCGGGTCCACACAGTGCACGAGAGGTCGAAGATAGCCGTCGAAGGTCCGCCGAAATTTGCATAGAACCAATCAGGCAGCGAAACACCGACCTTACCGGTGGGACCGCCACAGAACGGGAAATGTAGTTCTACGAAGAACGGGCTTCAACAATCCACCTCCGTGTCGTCTAAACGGTAAACACCGAGCACATCGAGAGGACTAACATTTTAAGAACGCCTTCTGCTGTCCGACACGCCATGCTAAAAGGTATTTTCACTTTTTCCGCGGACAAACGGAGGTGTAGAACCGGAGGTTCTGTCTACCGATCCGCGTACGTCGGTCTGTGTTGGTTTTCCTAGATTCAGGAAAAGATGGAGAGTAACCACCAGGACACGAGCAGGAAAGGGAATCAACATACCAGCCGAGGTACGTTTGGCGGACTTCGATCTTCGCTCCAAGGCAACAGGGAACTAAATATTCTTTTAGCGAAAGAAAATTGTTTGTTTAATTAAATTTTTGTTCTCAGGAGTAACATGGCGCAAGCAGCCAGTGCTGTCTCGCCATGGCCAACAGTTTAATCTTGATGGTGCATGTCAAAATCCTCGCTTCCTGTAGCGCATCTTCTGCTACGTTCCACTGGCGGTGGAAACGAGCTTCGTAAGAGTCGTCATTTTAAAATTTTATGGTCCATGAATTCGGAATCAACTGCTTTAAAGTGAGCTTTTCTTGAACAGATAACACCGTCTCCCGTTCCATCCGGTACTCGTAACAAGGCTCGTATCCAAGGTCCATTACAAGCCTTCCAAGCATAAAACACTCATTTTTAACACTGCAGTACACTAAGCCAGCCTGATAAAACAAGATTTTCGACAAAGTTAAACGATCGGTCCAATTACTATCCTCTAGGGGCTAAGGCCTGTGGCGGAAGCCAACATCATCCCCATTATCATGACCATCAAAGATACTATGCTGGCTTTTTGTTCCTTCAGCTTCAGCTAATTGGTGTCTGGCATTCGATGGTTAGCTATGTAGCCATAAAAGAGTTTGCTTCCTAGCCATGACTGAAGATATTTTGCAACAAGGAGTAAAATATTCATAAAACGTTACTGATTGCGTGAAATTTTGCAAACTGGACGTTGAAGCCACTAGGACTATGTACCATTTAACGTTAATGAAACCTTATAAAACTTGTACTGCCAGACCAATTTCTTTAAACATGTCCTAAAAACTGAAAACATAAGTAAGGGCTAAAATGAAAGTTCAATTACCGCGGAGTAAGTTTCTTCGATTTGTTGTTATAGTACTATTTCGACTTATCCAAAACATTGTTCTATTTTAATTTTTTTTTTAATCTAATTTTTATTTGAGGTATTTTAACTGACCTATCTTCTTCAATTATTTCAGATATCCTCCATTGGTCGTTTTACACATCGTATCATGAAAGCTCGTTATCAATGCAGTATTTGATGCAAGACTCAAACTCATGGCATAGAATTCCGATCTGTATTTCGATTTAATGTCACGTTTCGGCATCGTTTTGAACACTTTGACGCTAACGCATTCACCATTACTCGCCAAATGTTGGAGTAACATTGACTGTTTGCTGAGTTGAACGTTACATCCAAAACGACACCGTGTCGCTTGCAGAAACGTGGACTCCCATTGCCCGAATGACGTTCAATAAAAACGGAACCATTCCTTCAACGGTCTACATCCTGAGGAAATGCTGTTCGTTCATCGATCCTTCTGCAGCACCATGGAGCGAGCTCCAACAAATCGTTTCCTCTCGCAGCAGATGTCGCCGGATATCTAATGCCCCTGGCGACGGCACAATTGGGGCAAAACTGGTCATCCGATGCTGCAGCTACTGCAGCTGGCTGCTTTTGAATAAAGATCGGCCCCAACGTATGATACGAGCAGTTACTTTGGGGAAATTCATTGTCAGGCAAATTTTTGGCACATCGTAAGCTTCCCTGTGGCCATTTCTGTTCTGTTGTTGCCAAAGCAAAGAAATTAGACACACTAGTCCAGTCGCCTCATCCCTGGTCCCTAGTGTGATAGCCTGAACCCATCCTGGTGTGATAGCTTGAGCCAGACCTTCTGGTCAATCCGGGTTGATTGCTGACATTCCCACGTTTCGTAAAGCCAACCTTTCCAGTGTCACTGCTTCGTTCCCAAAGTGGAGAAGAAAAGGGAACGATGTGGAACGTACCTAAAAGATGGGCTTTAATTACAACACGATGCTGATGCATGTGTCTGTCCCGAAACCCATCCCGAGAACCAAGAGATTTTCTTCTGTGTGCAATTTTGGTGTCGTCCCGAGCTTCGCAGCATAGCAGTTTATTTGCTTTGCTCCGAAAGCCAAACTACACATAGATCACCATTCCGCCTCAGTCAGGTTTTGCCCATCAATCTCCGTCACGTTCGGGCAATCCGCGGTACTCCAACATTATTACAGCCCCAACCAAATGTGACATTTGGACAACCTACCCACTGGATGAGCAGATGTAGCGCGGAAAGCCCCGAAAAGACTGAACACCGTACAAAATTAACGAAAATGGTTGCTCCCCATTCGAGATGAGACGTAATTTTTGGTATCTTCGTCACACAGCTGGCTATCTGGATGTGTTAAATTGCCGTCGGTAACAAAAGCTGCAATGCTTGATGCAATACTTGCATTCCGGATGCGTTCAGAATTAGTGTGGGGTAATGGAATGAATTGAACAACAAACTAAACCAACAAAATATAATTAACTAAATGAAAGACACGCAAACAATAGCTACATACACAAAGGTATACAGGGTGTTCCATCACAATCCAACTATTCAAATATTGAATAACTCCGTTATTTGTCAGTCAATTTTGAGAAATCAGCCAGATTCTAAAACTTCAGTCTATGCCGTTTTAATCATAGATCAATTTACGGTAAACAATGGGTTCAAATTGTAGCGTTCTACATTGAAAACAATCATTCAACTGTGAAAATTGTAAAAACTATGCGAGCATGTTAATGGAGATATTTTTTGACTTCTTCGTGTGGGTCTATTCGAAGAACTGAAAGCTAACATCACAGCGGTTTATTACCGAAATGTTGTCAAGTACAATGAAAAATGCCCGAAACAGGCCGCTTTTTGTGTGTCTATTGGAGCCGGTCAATTGATCGATATTGTATTTTAAGTAAATTATTAATAAACGGCATTTTGTCCCCAAATAAATCTTGTTCATTTGTCAAAATTTACTAACAAAAAGCGTAGTTATTTAACATTCAAATAGTTGGATCGTGATGGAACATCCTGTACATATTTTACACTTACGGTTTAACAAAAGAAAATTAAAAACAAGAATGCTTCATTCAGCAACAAAACAACAAACAAAACAAGCAACAAAAGGAAACCTTAAGGCAGTGAATACCGCAGCTGAATGTTTTCAGTTGATAAATTACGCACCGATACAATCGTTTAAGGGCTTCACTTTTCACAAGCAAAGCATAAAAGTAAGATGTAGTATAAAGCTCAAACATACAAGTCCGACGTATTAGTTGAAAATGTTCCCTATGTTGTTCCTGCACGGTAAGCAACTTTTCCGACTCCATTGCCGAGGCGGAGCAATCGGATCTAATTTAGTTCAAAAGTATCCTCAAGGCTTACGGCGAAACGAAAAGTGATCCAACGAAAAGTTATCATGCCGATAGCCCCGGCTTTGACCGATCGCAGAGACACAAACCAAGATAACCTTATTTGTAACTTTGAGTGCCTAGAAAGTTGTTGTTTCACCCGAGTCAGCGGTTCGAAACGATGCGAGAGTGTTCCATTACGTAAATTGGAGGCTCCCAAAGTGTTATCTAGCGCAGAGATGTGTTTCTTCCGAAATTGTCATTACGTGCCGGGCGAAGGAAAGAAACTTGAACGCCCAGACCCAGTGTTCAATACCGGACGGACCACGGCACACGCCTTAACATCGTTGTCCGTCTACAGTGCCCTCGGCTCGGCTCGATGCAAACATGCATCCTAAGGCATTGCCTCATCTTTATGCGAATGATGCTACGGCTGGCCGGTTTTTGGTTGGTCCTGAACAAATTTATTAAATGCAACATTCTGTCGCAAGTCTTGCGTGTCGTACCATGCGCCGTAATCATCGTGATGGTGACCAATGCTGTAGAACATGACTCTATGTTGTAGGTACCGCAGCACACATACACCCATCGAAGTTCCGCCCTTTCGGGAGCATCCTGAAGTGCCAAACAATCGATCCACTCCCGGGACGAAACCCAACCGAGTGTAACACACCTCGAGGTGTCTGTCTCGTCTGCCTCGTTGTGGTGGTTGCTTTCACAATGCCTATTACTGCACCGATGAAGCGGAAGTCGTGCCCAGGAGGCTCTAGGGAAGTTGTAGTTCAGTCACCACCAAGAACTGGGACGAGGGTCGGAAACTTCCAGGACCAGCAAACAAGGCTGACGAACAACAATTTCCATCCATACCTTCCACGCATGAGGCGCTGCTCGATGCAGAGCGACCCCAAGCGAGATTAATTACTCTCGTCTGACCAGCGACCCTACAGATGACACCTAGTTGTGCACTGGGAAACCGAAGAACTTGCAATTGAGCGCAAGGCAGCCCGAAACATACACACAATCCACTGCAAAAGGATCCGTAGAGCCCCATGGGTACCACTGCCGTAGTCCTGTAGATTAATTAATGATAATTATTTTGGCGTTCAATATTTATCTATGCGGCCAAACGGATACACTGCGGCCAGTGCACTCTGCCGACCGAGACAGGTGCAACCTTGTGCCTCTGCCCTGGTTCCGGCCTGTTTCCTTCCTGGTTCATTATTTTTTCACCATTTCCCACTCGATTGGCCTTCAATTTTGCTCGTAATCACTGTGCTTGGACCGGGGATTGCCTTCCTTTAGGTCGACCCAACCCAACCCAAACCCAAACGTCTTCATCTTCGCATGGCACCGTATCTTCTCCGTACTTCCATGTGCCAGCCCGGCTAAGTACCGTTCATCGTCACTGAAAATGCGCTTCTTCCAGCGGCAGGATGCGACACAGCTCGTGTGTTGTCAACCGGAGCCACATAATCTCATCGGAGGACGCGCCACACGGTCGTCTCTATTGCGACAAATGGGCTGCGCTGCTTACGTGTACGTGTGCAGCCTTTTCCCTTCGTCTCTGGCCACGGTGTTTCGGCCGACCTCAAAAAAGGACAACATTCTGCATGCACAAGCCCCATTGCACCATCAGAGTTCACCGAGACGAGATCCGGGAGGAGGAAAAGTTTGAGTATGGTCAACGTCGCATTGGCCGGCCAGACGCTAGGACGCTCTCGTTGGCCAATGTTCGAGAATCAATTCCAATGAAACAGGACGCTGACGACAACAGCAAATGGCAGAGACTCCGACCAATAAATGGTAGCAATAATGAACAAGGTCTGTGTTCGTTACATGAATCGTCGCCAAGGATTGCATGAGTTCGTTCGAGGACACTATTATTAGGCGAGGCACAGTAGGAACTAGAGCGTCCTGCATGTCCCCGAATTAAGCCTGTGCCTTATCGATAAACTACACATGCTCAATTCGTTAGAGTACTGGCCTTCGAACCGAAACTAAACTCGTTTCAATTGTTTCATACAAACTTTATTCCGATTTCAAAAGTTGTATAACCGTAGTTTGTTTGGATCTCTCTTTTCGACTGTATAATCAAGATCTGCACCCTCCATCGAGTTTAGGGCAATCATTAGAGTCATTTAATGGACCGTTGCAATAGTTTATTCTATTCACTGTCATATTTTCAGATAAATGTAATTGAGGCCAATAAAGTAGTAACACTTCATACCCTAGTAGTTAGGTACTACTTTCAGAGCTTTCCAATCAATCGGCTGCCTTTGCCAAAAGCAGCGCAAAGCACTTTATTAAATGAAAGGATTGCCAACATCACAGCAAAACCCCTAAGGAACTGTGTCGCAGAACGGGCAATTGATTGCATTCATTAGGTTAGAAACCATTTCACTGTATCCATTTCTTCTTCGGACGAAACTGATAAGATGTATTTCTTCGCACTGATTTCTCGCGCAATTCCCAATGCAAGACCATCTCCTTTGCTTGCATGTAAAAAACTGAAGATTAACGAGAACGAAGAAAATCAACTATTACCAAAAAACACAAAAAGTGAGAAAAGCGTGAAAAATGAGAAATGAAAGTTGACACCGAAGAATCGGCGGTCTCCGGTGGCCGGAAGTTATACACCCGGATGGGGAACCCGGCACTGCTGGCTGGCCGATTTTGCATTTCCGTTCCGTTGCGGAAACGCGCTCGCAATAATGAACTTTCGAATCCATTGCACTCGGCCGCCCGGCTAGCATTGGCACCGGCAGCTTTACACCAACTCAATCAAAGTGAAATTATTGGTTCCGTTTGGGTCACTGTTGCCACCGAGAGCACTTCCTCCTTTAGGGCTCCTTCCGGGAGACATTCCAGAGAACGTGACCGTAAGAAGGTTTGCTCCAAAAATACCAATCCTACTCGTCCGATCAGAACAGCGAGGGCGAGTTTGTTGGGAAGAGTGCGGAAACCTTCACCGGAAGCGGCTGGGGAGAGTGAGATAATAAATTAATTCAAACCTCGGCTGCCACCGTCAGCGATGCCGGAATGTCCTTTCCCAACTTTTGACATCTCGTCTGTTTCTTTTCCCACGTTTCCCATTCGAGCATTCCTGTCGTCACTCGAACTCGATAAAGAAGCTCTCAGGAGGACATTTCGCATTATTTGGGAGGTGGAACTATGGATAGTTCCGGGCTAGAACTTGCGCGAAAGTCACAAAAACTTTACTCTAATTTTGCTTCACTTAATCCTGGTGGCTCCAAGTCTTTTTTCTCCAAACCCATGCTGAAAAAGAAACTATTCTAGAACAGATGTCAAAGAACGCAGAACGAACACGAAACTTCTTGCCCACATGGTGTCAGCGCCAGGCACGAAGCGCAAACTTTCACGAGCGCGAACATAAACAGCTGGCTAGATGGCGCATAAAACATAAAAGCACCGCTATCACACCGGATGCCAGGAGTTGGAGTTGGGATCCAGAAACAATGCATACATTTAACAACTGTCTGCCGTAAAACTGGCATCTAAAGGGGGTCTGCGAGAATCGTGCGCAAGAACGCCGCGTTTTTTTAGCGAAACTTTGTCGTCTTAACTGACGAACGTAACGTACTACTGATCACACTTCGGGTCCAAGAATGGCAAAGAGTGATGTACTTCCGGCGTTGGTTTTGCTTCATCGAAACTAGCGTCCGGAGAGATCGAAGAGAAACGAAATCCATCCCCAGCGGGTTACGGAGCGAGAAAATAAATTGAATTTTTACTACACCACGAAAAAACTTCTGCAACCGAGATGAGTGAAACACGGTAATGCCGGCGGTGGTCGTGACTGTAAAACGAGAACATACGCCAAACCAGGAAGTAAACGTCCTCTAGACGCTAATCTGGCGTGCCCGGAAAAGCGCGAATAGCACACTGACTCCAGAGCAAACACGTTGATCGAGATAAGACTTGGTGCCCATCTAAATCAGGCTGAACTACCAGTCCCGGGTAAAATGACGGAGAATCTGTAAAACATGATTATTGGAAAATCAATAAGTGGGGTAAAAAGTGGAGTCGTTCCATCGTTACTTCGTTCGATACAAAATCGGGGGAAATAAAAATTAAAAACAACCTAAAGAACCGAAATGGGTCAAAAGTGCAAACGGCCAGAGAACGAGAAAATGTGCTTCCCGACATCTCAGCCGTTAGCGTGGTAGATGTAATAAAACAAAACAACCAAAGGCAAGAAGCATTCCGGGAACTTTGTATCGAACAGCGTACCAAGCATAAAGTCCTTATAACCAAGCTTTTTTCCCATAACCTTAGGCTTAGAGAATGGCTCAGACAGAATATACCTCAACAAGTGCGAGGTCGAATCCGAAGGGATGCATTTGTTTGTAAGCTACGCTACGGGTAAATAAGGTAAGCTTAAAGCTACGAGTAAATTGTTTAAGGATGGCGGGTGGAAAACAACAAAGAACAATTTCTTTTACGAAAAGTAGAATAAATGAAAAATGACTCCGATGGTTTGGACGGGTTGGATTTGAAGTCTATCTATCTTTCCAGCTAGTTTAAAATATATTCAAAATGACATTCATGTTAAGACATAAAAAACTCGTTGAAACCACCGATATTTTTTCAAAAAGAACAAAATATTTAAACCGGTTTGTCATAAATTTGTCAACTGCTACTGTTATATGAATTTCGGCATTTTAAAGAAAAATCTATGAATCAATTCAGGTTTTCTTCCAACGTTTCGGAGCCATTTGCAGCCATTCCGTCGTTCCAATATAAAACGAGCAAATAACTTTTAATGCTCCGGTATCACATATTTCAACAACGGATGACACTCGCATTCGGAGCTGGAATAAGCCGTTTGCTTGCACCATCAGTCCCCCGATCCGGCATCGAGCGCGAACGCCCTTGGGCCTTCGTTGTTTAGCACCGCGAATTTCTCTTGGCTACGGCATTTCAGCTAAAGGCATTTGTTTTCATTAATAAATAATTCACCAATTCGGCACCAGTGACAGAAATCGAAATAATTCCCAGCCGTCCCAACAGAGTGAACCAACAGGGAACAGAGCGTACAGGAACACAACAAAGAACAGGGAGCGTAAACATACTCGAAACCGGTCGCAATAATAATCGCGGCTAGGACCGGAATCGCGAAGCTCGTCCATTTATCATACGCACCGTCGATTAATTCCTCCCACTTTTCCACCGCCCTTAATTTCGTGCATCGTGCAAAAAGGGTGGCCACCCTTTTATGGCTTTTAAAATCGGTGGTCAGGGAGTGTCGGTGAGAACGGATGAATACCTTCACACCTTCACCGATTGTGGCGGTATAGCAGCGGAAGAATTACCCCGTTTAGGAGGCCAAAATTTGCAACCTCCCGACGTCCTGGCCTAGTTTCACGGTGGCGATACGCAAACCGGTCATTGATGGCAGTGCCGGATAATGATTGCAAGAGGAAAATTTATCGCGCGAATGATAAATACGATTTACGGCACAGGATGTGACAGGGCCGTGAGAATATAAATTGCATCGAATCGAACACCGTGGCACGGAAGAAGGAAGTGCGAAGTGCTGATAGAACAATCGCGGTCGTCATTATTCAGCAAGCTGCGGCATAGTGCGCGTTACGGCCAATAGATGTTCGATTGAATTTAATAGAAATCAATTCCCGACCAATCATTATGCGTACCATAAGGAGCGCCATGAGTGTGCATAATTGTTTCAATTAATCCTTGCCAAAGACAACGATGAGCAACGTTCATACAAACATTCACCTTTATAAGCGCTTCATGCCCGTCCTGGCAGCTGAAAAGGGAAACAAATAAATAGATAAAACAATTTTCATTACGTAAGATTACTGAATTTATTCGTGATTTATGAATTATGAAGAGTTACTAATTATTGATTGAATTCGGGTTCTTTTTACCTTTTCTCTTCTCACAATTTTGCTGACTTCTCTAATATCGCTAATATCAGCTAAACCGCCATGGAAATGCAGGATAACTACTGCTAATTCAGAGGGTAGCGCGAAGGAAGAAAAGCCGCAGTATCGGAACGTTCCCACAATATTAGATTGGCTTCTTCGTTGCTATTCAATCTTAAACCGACGCTCGATACTCGCTCAAGTTGAGTATATTTGCAAGAATAACCAAAACAGTAATTAGCAACATGCAAATTGATTGTAACACATGCACAGGAACGATTACCTTACCGTACCGAAAAAGGATATGTTTTGCTTCACTTCAAATACTTACTTCCGATAGCGTTACTCTTTGCTTGCTATTGGCAAATTATCGTTAACTCCAGTCTAGACTTTGACTTTCTGCTGTATCCGTCGGCTCGTGGCCCTACGATAGCCTATGCTCTACATGGCCAAACGAATCAGACCGAATAAGCTTCAGCGTCTTCCACAATACTATTCCTTTCGATAGACGTTCAAACAGTGCACTGGGCCATTCCCACATACGCGCCCTACAATCAGTTCTCTACAGGTGTTCACAAACGAAAAACGGGTCATTTGTATCATTAATGCGCTCACATCAGACACACGTACAATTCCCAAACAGTTTTAACTTGAAGCATTCGCCCCAAGCGCATCCTTACACTAAATCACTTAAAGACAAACATTATTAACGTCCCCTGCGTGGCGAACTATGAAAAACGAAAAGTTTAAACAAAATTCATTCTTCTACACATAACACAGCAAGTGGTTGGGAATATTGGCTGTCCAATAAAGGGGAAACAAAGTGATTTCAAGACCACAAAAATCAAGACCGAAAGGTATGTCCTCGCGTCGCACTACCTATTTCTTCCAACTAGAACATTGATAAAGATGACTATCGCAATTAAGAACATTCACGACATTCAGTCCCATAAATGGCCTTTTACTTTAGCTCCTAAGCGTACTATGTAAACTTAAACCCTATGATGCTGCCACTCGACGAGGCCATTAGCAGCTGGTTAGCGAGATGACGCCACTGCCGCCCTTTTTACTTACCCCCGCAGACCTCGCTAGAAATAATCCCATTATTGTCCACGCTACCCCACTACGTTCCTATGCTCCAGGTCACCCACTAATGTGTCCTATGCTCCTGCACGAGAACGCCGGGTAGCCATTCTTAGCTGCTTTGGTTGTTGGCTTGTTTGCGCTTCACGATTCGGCAATCTCCGTCAGACTGCCCATCCGCGGGAACGAGGACAACTGTGGGCAAATTGTAGCCACCGCCGAGGTGGCAGCAGCCCCTACAATGGAGGAACTTTCCGAAACGCAACTACTACTGCTGCTGTTGCTGCTGCTACTATCGATGGCAGCGCCCGTGCCAGTTGCGTTGCTGGCAGAACTGCCGTCAGCAATGGTGCGACCGACGCGACTTAGGCTACTGTTGGCACTGTAGTTACTGCTGTCATTGATCACGCAGCCCCCTTGACTGCTGGCGATGCTGTTAATGCTACTATTGCTGCTGTTGCTGTTGCAGCTTCCCAGAGTCGCTTCCTGATCGAGGGCAGTCTTAAGTAGCTGCTCGCGAAGCTCCCGTCCGTTACCAATGACGGCCGACAGGACCTGTCGGTCGGTCGGTTCTCCCCTGTTCGACACCGTCAAACACATGGCAGCAGCCAATTCTCCATCTACCGATTCTTTCATCTTAGTTCCTCCGTCAACTTTCTTTCCCTGTCCTGTGGTCAGTTTAGCTGTCAGCGCCTCACCTGTTTCCGAATGGCTGACTTCCATCATAGTGTCGCGGCACTCACTGCTGCTACTGCTACTGCTACTGCTTACCCCACAATCCATCATCAATGTAGCAGTATTTGGAGGACCAGTTTGCTCGGAGGACACCGAAGACGATGGCAAATCCACATTCGAGCACATGTTAGGACCTCCCATACCCGGATTGATGCCTGTCGGTGTGGTGCACTGGCTGCTGCTACTACTTCCACCGCTACTACCACCGACCCCAAAATGCATAGCTGGTCCGGATGGGATGCCGAACGGTAGCGCTAGACAGTGCGTTGCTCCCGGTCCTGGTATTCCGGACAGTTTGGAGAGGAAAAACTTTGGTGTTACACGGCCACTGGAGGTCGAGACTAAGGGAAATGTGCCGCTCGGATGTGCGATGACATTGTTGCTACCATTCTCGAACGACGTCGTCGACGAGTCGGGACTCGCACAAATCGGCGAGGGAGAGGGCGTTTGGCAAACTGGAGAAGATCCACTAAAAGAGAGAAAATGAAACGTTTCGCTATGTAAGAACTGCAAAATCCATTGCGTTGCAAGTGGTACTCTACCAACGTGCTATCAGGCAGTGGGTGACGCCCCTGCTGGCACCATTTCTGATAACACGCTCGCACACGTCATGGCACGGTCACGATTCGTTAGAGGAAAAAGGTATGGAATAGACGAAAACCGAAACCGGCAAGCGACTTACCGTTCTGAGGTGAATATTTTCTTCGGTGGGGGCGAATAGCAGTTACCATAATGCTCCTCCTGGTCGTTTATCTTTCGCTTCACTGTCGAAAGCGGACTGGGACGCAGTGGACACGGTGACATGGATCGGCGTGTGACAAATTTTCGTGTTGGCGACGGCGAAGTGGTTGGATACTGGAGCGTGATGCCACCACGGCTGAAATGGAACGGAATGTCAAATTAGAACGGTACACTCGATGCTCCCACCGTGTACTGCTTACCTGGTGGGCGAAGGACTAGAGCAGCAGGTAGACCCCAGCGTAGGCAACGCGACGTGCAATGGGTTCTGTAATTCTTCGTTCATCTTGACGGACGAACCAGTTGCTGTGAATGACCAGTTTTCGGCCACCAGCGTCAGATCTTCATAGCTTTGTGACATCTGCATCGCCGAGTGGACTTCCCTCTCATGGTTCACCTCACGGCTATTGCTCACGTCGGCGCACTCTTCCTGCCGAAGTTGCGATATTCGGGGTGTGAGCCTTCGGCCAGACGTACCGCTGCGCCCGGGGCTCGCGCCACCGTTCGAAATGACCGCCAGGGGGTTAAAGCTGGCGGAAAAACGGCGGACACGCGGCGTAAAGATGTTAGAAAATGACGTCGGAAGTGATTCTCTACGGAAAGGACAATTCCTGCTTAGAGAACAGATTCCCGGTGCTGGGGTGTGATCAAACAGTTGATGGCATCTTACCTGGAACCGGTTTGTGGTGACACTTGGTAGGTGATGGCCGAATTCAGCATACCCACTGCGTTTACTTCCGACGCTCCCGATGCCTGATGATGCTGCAGGCTGCTCGCTGCCGGCTGCGATTGGCCTTCTTCCATCGGTTGTACCCCCACGGTGGACGTTGCAAGAAGATTGTTTATTTGTGGTGCACTGGAGCAACGTTTGAGCGCATTCGGCGAGTCGACATCCATCTTACAACCATACGCGCTCTAACTTCCTGCTGCTTTTTCTCTTCCGCTCCTTGCGACCAAAAACACGATTCTAGCTTTCGGACCGCTTAAGAACGTATAGGTTTTTAATGTTCCTACCGCTACCGCGATTCAATTACTGTTGGCCGCTTAGCGACGGGCGAAGATGCACTGCATGAAACGTAATCCACACGCGGCCCAGAGCACTGCTTTACTCAAAGAACCATTCCGCACAACATAGAACCATATCAGGGCAAGGGCCTCACATTTTGCTCTCCGAGCGATCAATAATCGCCATCGTTGCGCTTGCTACAAAAGTTGGACCAGCGCAACACAGAAAGCTGACACATTTCGCCGCGGAAAAAGCTTGCGCTCGCTCATGGGCGCCGAGTAGCGAGTGGAAAAATCGACCGTCGACGTTTTGTGCCCGGTTTCATCCTTTTTCGTGATCCAAGTATGATGATGATTATATTATCTCTTCGTACAAATCGTGCGCTAGGAACTGGGTACAATGTCTGACACTTTGACAAACAAAAACACTCGAACTAACTCCAAACGGGAACAACGGTAAGCAAATCGCTGAAAGCTTCAACATTCAACTCCATCTGTGGTTTTTACTGGCAGAATTTAGCTTATCTTCGGAGCGCAGCGAGAACTATAAGCAGAATTAACAACACACACTTTCGGGAGTTTTTCCGATGACAGTTCGAGCGAGGAGTGTCAAAGTCGAGTTGACAAGAAAGTGTCAAAACCAATGTGTCTGATTTTCCTTTCGATCCTTTCGGTCGTGGCCACTAAATTTTTTCCCACAGTTATCACCGTACGCAAAGCGGCACTAAAGTAAGGGAGTCAACCAGATCAGCAATCAACCACGAAGATGCCGCCCAAGAAAGCGCCAGCTGCGGCTTCCAAGAAAACCGAAGCTAAGAAGAAGGAAAAAATCATTGAGGTACGTACCGCCAGATGATGGCACGAATGCCGTGCACTAAAACCGTGAAGGATTCCGCTGTAAGTAGCTAATAGTTTCTGCCTTCAATCCCCTCCCGGCTTGCAGGATAAAACATTCGGTTTGAAGAACAAAAAAGGTGCAAAGCAACAGAAGTTTATCTCGCAAGTAGAGAAGCAAGTCAAGAGCGGCGGACAACATAACCTAGTGACGAATGTGAATGCAAAGAAGGAGGAGAAGGAGAAGAAGCTGAAGGAACAGAAGGAGCTGGCCAAACTGTTCAAACCGGTAGCGACACAAAAGCTCGAGGTCGGCGCTGACCCGAAGTCGGTGCTATGTGCCTTTTTCAAGCAAGGCACCTGTACAAAAGGCGATAGGTGCAAGTTTTCGCACGATCTAGCCGTTGAACGGAAATCCGAAAAGCGTTCCATTCACTTCGATATGCGCGATGCCGACGCCAACGATACGATCGAGAACTGGACTGAGGAGAAGCTGTCCGAGGTGGTTGCCAAGAAGCATGGAAAAGACAAAACAATGCCCACTACGACGATCGTAAGTATGGTACACTCCATCATCACACTCTGGATCCTTACTTCTTCGCTGATTTTGGTAGATCTGCAAATATTTCCTGGATGCCGTGGAACGTTCACTGTACGGGTGGTTTTGGGAATGTCCCAACGGCGATAAGTGCATCTACCGACACGCCCTGCCACCTGGCTATGTACTGAAGAAAGATAAAAAGAAGGCTGAAGCGTCAAAAGAAGAGATATCGTTGGTCGATTTGATCGAGCGCGAGCGAGCCGCACTCGGGGCGAACCAAACGCGCGTCACGCTGGAAACTTTCCTCGCCTGGAAGAAACGCAAGATTCAGGAAAAGAAGGACAAACTGCAGAAAGAGGAGGATCGTAAGCGCAGCGATTTCAAGGCCGGTCGACAGAATGGTCTTTCTGGTCGCGAGATGTTCAGCTTCAACCCAGAACTGATCGACTACGGCGTCGACGAAGGCGAAGCGGCCATCGAATCGTACGGCCGCAATGAGGACGACGACGACACTACCGAATACAAGGAGCTCGATTTGAATATGCTCTCGCTGTCGATCAAAGATGTAAGCGCCATGATCGAGTGAAATCTCTTCATTGTACCAACACTTAAACTTTGCACCTTTCCACGTTTCTCTGCAGGTGGACGATACGGGAACGGTAGCGGACATAGATCGCTGGGAAAAAATGGCCGCAGGGGCAGCCGAGGCGGCAGCGCGTACCTCAGCCGAAGATGCTACCGTTTCCGATGCTGCCCCAATTAACGAAAACCTTTTCCTCGAAGAAGACCTCGAAGGTCTGGATGATGATCTTAGCGATGACGAGGACGATGAGGACGAAGACGATGGAGGAGAGTCGGACGAAACGAGCGAAAAGTCGTGACAAGTCAACTGTTGAAACACTGCAAAGCACAACCCAACAACTGTGTCAATCCTCTTGTTCTGTTGAAGGTACTCGTTTTGTCGCGTGGCAAATTTCGTCGCGGTAGCAGCACACGAGCCGCAACGAAATAATAATTTTAATATTAAATTATAACGACAAAACACGTTTTCACTCAACACAAATGTGACAGCCACTCGGATTAAAGGACCAGGCTGGGCACGTTGCGGATACATGAATAAAGTTTATTGTAACACACATCCTCGTATCTACGATAGGTGTTCATTTTAAAGTGTCTGTTTAACAATTAGCTGTCCCTCTTTACACACAATGCTTTACTCACCTTTCTAGTTCTTTATTGAGAAGGCTCGGATCAACAACTCTAATGAACACAGCATAAACAGTTTCAGTTTATCTTCAATGATAAAATGGTTAATTCATAGCCTTAACTTTGTATGTATCGTTTTCGCCTTTTCGCGTTCGAGTTTTTACGCTATTCTTCACGTCGTGTGTCGGAGCTGCTAAAGAATAATACTGAGGAAAGGGATTGAAGCGTTTAGTCCCAAAACGGTTCTTCTAAGCATCTCAACACATAACAGTACTCTAGAGAGGGAGCGGAATAATACAATAAAGCAAGGAAAAGCAAGTAAAATAATGTGAGAGGACCGGCCATTTTCTCTTTTGTTTTTTGATCATTTGCGAGTGAATTGGTGATTTTCTTTTTATTCAAACCATACTAACGATCAACTTCTACACTGTTATACACTTACATTAAAGCCGTAACCTTTGACGATCCCAGCTCAGACGGTCACAGATACACTTTTCACCATTGATACATATGCGTGTCCCTTTCGACAACGTCATGCGCCACCTTAATCTAATATAGTTGGGGCTACCTTCTTGATTATTTTTATCATCGATAACCGCGTTCCCTCCCAGCGGGAAGCTGTCCCAAACGCGTACAGTGACGATGTGACGAACTCTGGTTTGTTTGTAAATGGTAGTCTTTCTAGCACCGTCCACCGTGCTGCGGTGTGGATTAATTTAGTTTAATAAATGTTTACGTTGCTGCTCACTACCGCCGGAACGCTTAACCGACCGAATATTAAGCGGAAATAGAAAAAAAACTAAAACAAAACAACAATGGGCGCTTCGAAAAAGTGTCTTCAAGACATCAATAAACACAACATTGGATGGTGCTCAACAATTTCCTTTAACTCCGTTTCGTTTTTGAACATCCATCATCTACATGTGCAGGAAACTGCGCAATAGTGAAGCAAAAAGTCTATACAAAGCTAGATCCGGTTGGCTGGCAATTTGCCTTTTACTGTTCCTCTTGGTTTCTTTACGCCGCCGGAGTGTCCGGGATAATTGAGGTGAAAAACGTTATCACAAGCGTCCCGAGGAAAGACGTCATGTCATTCAAAGTCATTCGCTGTCCTTCAGTAGCAGGTTGTTCCAAGTTGGCCAGCTCACTGCCAACCGGTGCTGCTTGCTGTGCGGCGGCAGAGCCTTCCGTTGCCCTGCTGTTGGCGGCTGCCGGACCGGTGCGTGGACGAGGCATGATAGAAGGACTGCGGCTGCCGTTGTTGCTCGTTGATGACGTGGCGGCAATGTTCGATGCAGATACATCGTCTTCTCTAACGTTCGAACTTTGCTCGAGGGATTCTGCCGTAAGTGAATCCGACGAATTGTCTACCACTGGTTGTTCTTCAGCAGTTGTCTGTTCGATCCGCTGCTCTTGCGGAGCCCCTCCAGGTACGTTATTATTTTGCTGATCACCTGCAGCCGCCGGCTGAGGAGCATCGGCCCCTCGCCTATCCACCGCTTGCGAAAGACGATCGAGATGCTTTTTCCTGCAAAAGTAAAAAGAACCACTGTTAAAACTAACTCTTCCTCATGTTTACCTAGTGTATACTTACAAGTACAACATCACACCGATCATCAACACGGTGAAACAGCGCATTGGTGAAGAGTAAACGTAAATGACCGTCATCAGTATGCCGACTCGGCACATGCTGAAAAACACATCAAGCCAATCGTTGTTTTCCTGCTCTTCTACCACGATATTCGGGAAACGGCGTTGACCCCGAGCAGCTGCAGCATCAGGAGCATCCGCAACGCCTTGGTCTTGTGCAGGCACCTGCTGTGCTGGAGTTGTCGCCACTGTTGGAGCCTCATCAGCGGCTGGCGCCGTCGGCGAGACGCCGGATGGCGAACTGCTGGTGCTGCTGGTCAAAGAAACCTGTTGGTTGGTCGTTGCAGCGGTCGGTGATCCTAACGAGGATGAACTTGGTGCTGGATTGGGAATGGAGGGTGTAAGAAAACTGGAAGCCGCAACTACAGGCTGTGTTCCTGCGGCGCTCATCGCCGCAGGAATGCTACTGCCAGAAGGCAGCGCTCCAGCGGGCATCATACAGGGATAGTAGACTGACGGGAAGTTGGTAAATGGCCCAGGCGCGACAGGTTGGCTGAGTGCAGGAACCACAGCTGGAGCTGTTGCTATCGTCGCTGTAGAAGTTTCGAGCGAAGCGTTTGCCAAAGGGACTCCGGATGGAGCATAAGCGTTCACATTGCTCTGTCCGGAATTTATTCTACAATAACAAAAACGAAAATAGCAAAAGTTTACTTTGGTGGTTGGTCAGAATAAACTTAGTGATGATCGCGCTTACAGATTAATGTATTGGTTGAGGTACTGCATGTAGGTATGCTGCACGAAACTGTGCAGGGCTGCCGTTTCCTCCATTAGGGCGGATGTCCCAGGAAGCGTTCGTAGCGTAGGTCTGGTCATGCGCTGGCGAAGCCCTCCATTGTCGATCGACGAACCTGCGCTTTCACGTTCCTGCGAGGCTAGTGATCCAGAGTCTTCACTGACACCGCGAGCAGAAGTAGCACCGACATTGGCAGTAGATGAAGAACAGCTAGCTGATGGATTCTGATTCGCCGCCATTTTAGTAGCGGGAGCTTTACTGGCAATGTTGCTACTGCTACTGTAACAGTGATTCTTTGGCGTGAAAACTAGATGAACTGTGTGCGCCTGTTGGCCATCATACTGCCGGAGGACGTCCTTGAGTACCACGCTATCACCGAGCAACTGGCCTGAGTAGATCAACTTTTGCTCATCGGAATTCTATCGAAAACAAAGACAAATGATTTCAATAAATTGTTAATTCCCTTTTGAGTACGATTTAAATTTAGAAGCCAAGAAAACACCCTACTGGGCATCGCCTTATATGGATTCGGCGACTCAAGTTGCAGACTGCAAACTTAAATGTTGACGTGGTCACTGTGGATCACTCGATTGATAAGAAAGTAAATGTGGTTCTTTGTGCAAATGCAGTGCTTTTCACACTAAACTTTTAAGAAATTTAACGCTTAAAAATGAACACTACACAGCACAGCAAAACTGCACGTTTTACAACATTATTTTTTCAAATGATTGCACAGCACAAAAAATAGTGCCAAGTACGTCGCTTGGTCTCTGCTCGAGTGTTATCATAATTTGTAAATGTTTTGCCAACCCCCACACTCTTCTTCGACTGAGCCCATCGTCAGGAGGTACTCCATATCACAGAAAGGAAAAAAGTCGGTTATATTTCTCTTATCATTGAACCAATACTACTGTTACGAAGTAGACGAACCACGTACAGCTACATGCAGACCACCCCGAGGATTTATTTTCAATTCGAGGGTTTTATGGTGGTAGTCGTTTGATCCCAATTTATTTGAAACTGAAGTTAAACATGAACAAGAAATGTCCAATATGAACATTCAGAAATCCATACAGGATAACCGTGATGGAAGGATCAACAATTTTGCATTTAGGTTTCACTCTTGCGGGTTGGACCAGAGACAACCAATGTTTGCCAGCTAATATTTCGATGTATTTTCACGGCACCTTGAGTAGCGAAATGGACAGAACAGTTTTAATGAATGAAGAAAATAATGCTTAATTCGCTTATCAAAAAATATGACTCTGCCAAAATGCACACCAGGGCCGGATGCAAATGAGAATTTAACACAGAGTGACCTACCTAACATCGTCCTGTCGCTTTGGACTGATTATCATACCGACACAAAATGATACGCATCCCCGCGACGAGGCCAAACAACTTCCAATGAGCTACGATTGTTCTGGTTATAGGATTTTTTGCATGCATTTTCGATTTCCACCCAAATAGATGCGAAGGACACATGTTTTCAAATCAAAACTTTTTCTGCTTAATCAAACAAAGCGTGGCTACATTAAGGGAAACTTTAAACTTGACCTTATGCTGACTTCAAACGAAAATGTATTCTATGCACATATAAAAACCATTAAACTTCGTTTCAATTCTGAACAGCCAGTCAATTGATAGAGAAGTGCCTCTGTAAATCAATAAAGAGTCTCGACAAACGAAACACGCGTTCGGAATGATGCAATCGGTGTCATGAACGAAGCACTGTGGCAGAGCAGCCTGTCGTTTAAATTTCTACGAATGAGGACACTTACTTGCAGTAAAGCTGCGAAGGAAGATCATCAAACCCAGCATCAAACCAAATTCCCAAGAGCATCTTTCTTTGGGCAGCTGGTTGTTTTGTTTATGTAGGTTACACGTGGACCAATGGATGGTGTTCAACACATTCGAAACAGTTTGTTGTGTCAGTAGACACTATGTGCAAACCCTTTTAAAGCAACTCAAACTAGTTAGCGTGTGTGCCTGTAATCCCAATCCCACGTTCCAGTGGGAGCGATCAGTTTAGATTGATTTCATTCCGTCCACCATAGACGATTGCTCGCGGCGGGTCACGTGTAATCGACACACTGGTAGCACCGCAGCAAATCTAATGGCGATTCATTTTTGCATCGTGATCATCATTATCGTGACAAAAAAAAAACAGATGCTAATAGCCACAACAGATGTGTTGTGTGAGGAAAATCACAAAAATGATATTATTTTTAGATGGCTGTTGCAACCACGCCTAAAGATCCTCAAAAGCTAGAAAACAGAATGATGGCTAAGCATACGTTGAATGATTACGTTCAAATCAGGCTGTTTCGCAATCCGCGATGCTTACCGGTTTGCCGGGGTACACCTCCGTCAGATGGCCCTTCAGCCGTCGGATCGTCCACGAAGGTTCGCATTTGATGGTCAGATCCTCGCACTGCTGGTTCGACGCCTTCACGATCAGAGTAACATCCATCGTGACCGGGAGCGGGTTGTTTAGCTGGCCACCTCCAGATGGTTCTACGGATGTTTATTGCACTGCGGAATTGTATATCACAACCGACGACGAAAAAAATGCGCCGCAATGACGTTATCGTCGTGATCGGGCAATTTGAATTCTATATTTTTTGCGTTCGCGACGACTGAGATACCACCACAACTGCGTTGACGAAGTTTTTGTTTTTTTCTCTATTGTGGCTCCGTCGTGTGTTCTTTTCGATTAGTTTGTTTTGTCACTTCCCGAACTGGAAGCCCAACACTAGCGTAGAGTAATTTCTGCGAGCAGCGAATCGCTGGAAATCTTCCGAATCAGACACACTTGCGGGCCGCGTAACTGATTGTAAGTGTCTGATTAGAAACGCTGCGGCCTTTGTTCCTGTAACCGGTCGTGGAGAATTGTCCGGAGTGATTCGGAAGCTTCTCCTTGCTGCTGTATGTTCACTGTTTTTGCACAATACGAAGATGCGGGGTGTAGAAAACTCGCGACAAGAAAATTCAGCTAAATCCGTTCACACTTACACGTTTTCCTACAAGCTGCTTTAAGTTTTCTGCCTCAGAGAGCTGCTATATTTAGACATGAAAACAAAGTTTGTCTTGCTCTCATACCCAGCGAGGTCACGGTATCAGAGGTTGGAGGCCGATTCACGGTGTACTTATTATGCACTAACAAATGAACCAATGGAACACGCACGGCTAGACTTCCTGCTCACCAGGGTCGACCGGTCAGAGCGATGGGCCCACAATTTACGCCAACGCTGGCAAATGGAGGGGATCTCGTAGGACCGAAAATTCCCGTTTTGTCCCGTACTGTTCGCTATTACGTGTTTGCTCGTTGTTTTTCTTTTTCCTTTCTTTCGTTACAGCGATTATGGCTACACTTTCGACGCTGAGCAGGAGCTACAACGAAATCACACCACAACACACAGGGGCTAGGGCGGGCCGTTCACCGATGCACACACGCTAAACACTAGCTGTATAAATGCACTTTTCGATGATAATAATGCCTTTCTTCGCGTTTCGCAATGATAACAAAATTGAGAAAGTTCGTGTTTGTATGGGATTGGTTGGGAATTGGTCCAACACTTCGTGTGGAGAGTTTGACGAGCAGCCAGCAAATGACAGCTACGTTGACAGTTACACGTTGCTGCGAAGGTTGGCTGCGTTGTGTAGAGTTCCGTAACTGACAACACGCCCAGTTTGAATTTAATTTTCTACCAGAAACGTTTTCGCCGCCTTATCGCACAGACCAGTGCCAATGGCGGGACACCAAGAGGATCTCCCGTATCGAGAGCAACATAAAAAATAACTCCAACACGTGTTTGAAGCTCTACGATTTATTATCAAAGGAGAATGCATTAAATGCAACTTGATCGAAAGAATGTTCTGTTCTGTTAACATAACTCAAATTAATCTTTAAACTATAACTTGGAGGAGGCTTTCGCCAATTTTTCGATTTCGCCTGAAGGAAGGAACCGTAAATATACCAAGGATCATTATTGTTGCAACAGAGTTGAACTTTTTCTAATTGGCCTGTTCATTGCGAATGTGTGTCAGTGGTTCAACTTTCTGCGCTGTTCTCCTCGCGAAAGAAAGTAACGTGCGTTTCCAGGCACATTGTCCCTTATCAGTGCATTTGAGAGCGCCCATTGGAACTCAATCAGCGGGCCCTCGTACACACGCAAACGGTGACCATATTTCAAGTTCAGCAGGACAAATGGGTTCGGCGAAGTGGCGTGGCGGCGGCCCACTATCGGTTTCCTTTCCCGCCGTCCACCACCACCGTCTAGACTATCGCCAAGATGCCCTCACTAGCCCTGATAAATGTTGTCCCCGTGGCCAATTATAAGCTGCAGCGCACCAGTCAGTTCTACTCCATCCGCCGATCCGTTAAGATGTTTCGCATTTTAAAATGTAGTGAATACTTATCAGTGCGGCAGTTCACTCGCGGTAAACATGTAAGCGCCGTTCTACCGATAACCAGTACTTTTCCCCGAGTCCCGCTGGATTTCGTAGAGTTTGTTTGGGACACTTGAATTGTGATAAGAGTCCCATGAACCATTGGGCCACATGTGTGAAGGTGGTGCTGACGCTAACGTGATGTCTCTGCTTCCCCAGACAGGAAAAATAATCGCTTTGCGACGCGAGGATCAATCAGTATGGGAACGGCGTGCCTCTTTTCCACCGGCGGTGGTGAAAAAGCTTATCAAACTAGGCGTCAAAGTTATAGTTCAGCCGTCCAACCGCAGAGCCTATCCGATGCAGGTAAGTTCCGATACAAGCCCTCGTTAACACGATAGCAAGGACGGTCGTCGAGATCTTTTGAAAAGGGACATGTCGCTTATGTAGTAACGAACAAACCCTGTTTCACCGGTTCTCGAGTACACTAAGCATTGATCTACGCGTAACTGAACACCGTCTGCAGTATCGGAGAAGTTTTGCCCAAACCAGTTAGACGACTACGATCAAGCCTACGATCGTTCGTTGTATTATCGGTATCTGGTGCTCAAGCCACAGAGATTTACTGAGAGCACATGCTGTGATAAGAGTCGACGATGGCGAAAAATAGCAAAAGTCCTCTACTGCCTTCTCAACCATTCATGTCCTCGTGAGCCTAGCTTGCTTACCTTGTTGACAAGTGGCAGGCAATCCGCTCGGTGCTTGGCGGTGCTTGGCGGTCCGGCGGTGCTCGGTGCTTGTGGCAAAATTCGTTCATGGCGATAACCAGTGAAAGTGACCCTGACTCGACCGGTTGCTACCGAGTACCGCCATTAACATTAACTGTAGGGTCCAAGTGCAATGTCGCCAACAAACCTGCGGATGCGGATTCGACAAATTATGATGGAATCTGTCATAGGCTGTCGGGATCGGCGTTCAGCTAAAATCACCTACTGCTGGTAACTTACTGGGCAACTTGGAAAACTGTTGCTGCCACGGGGACCATTTGGATTGACACTACACTTGCCACACGCTATTAGTGCAATTTGATTAAGCTTGATATCTCGTACCCTCTCTGATAAGGGTAGTCACGGTTGTCAACATGGTGATTGCGAACGCTTTCCGTGTGCTGTTCCCTTTCGCTTCCTCTGGCTAGACGCCCTGGGCTGCGGATGGTCACACGAGCAAACTGATAAGACACGAAAGGAATGGCTCAAGCCGCTGTACACACCTCCCAATTGGAGCGTAGTGCCGGCTTTTCACTTTCCGTTTCCAACCCGAGTTCCAGAGTCGGTGATTGAGTGTTCCCGTTCATATACGGCGTGACGGAGTTTAATGAATCGACCATTCAATGGGGAAAATCCGTTCGGTATCACGCGAACCGATAAGCTTTGTGGACGCTTATGAGGACAAATCATTCGTTTGATCAAATTCCGATCTATCAGGTCTATAATTATAAACTGGATTGCTCTTACACAGCGTAACTTCCTTCTAGAAATAGAAATACGTCAGTTCGGGGGGATAAACTAAAATGTAAAATGAAACTCAGTAAAAGGACAGCTGTTCATAGAGAAAACATCCTCCTCAATTGGCCTGTTTATCACGTTTCAGGCATATCTCAATGCGGGTGCTACCGTGCAAGAGGACATCAGCGAGGCATCGGTGATCTTCGGAGTGAAGCAAGTGCCGGTTGATGCCCTGATCCCGCAAAAAACCTACTGCTTCTTCTCGCACACGATTAAGGCACAGGAATCCAACATGCCCCTTCTGGACGCCTGCATGGAGAAAAATATCCGGCTGGTCGACTACGAGAAGCTGATGGATCGTAACGGTTTGCGGCTGGTGGCGTTCGGCAAGTACGCCGGAGTTGCCGGTATGATCAACATCCTGCACGGGCTGGGCTTGCGGTTACTCGCCTTGGGTCATCACACCCCCTTCATGGTAAGTTTTGTTAGCATCTCGTCTACTCGACTTGCCTGTTCGACGCTGTTCACGTTTTTCCGGAATTGTTTCCATTGCTAGCACGTTGGCCCCGCTCACAACTATCGCAACTCGTCGATGGCACGCCAAGCCGTGCGTGACTGTGGTTACGAAATTTCGGTCGGAATGATGCCCAAATCTATCGGTCCGTTGACGTTCATCTTCACCGGGTCCGGTAACGTATCGCAGGGCGCGCAGGAAGTGTTCCAGGAGCTCCCGATCGAGTTCGTGCCACCAGAAATGCTGCGGAAGGTGGCCGAGCACGGATCAACGAATAAGTTGTACGGTTGCGAGGTAAGCCGTTCCGATCATCTGGAGCGCCGCGAGGGCGGTGGCTTCGACCCCGTCGAGTACGATCAGTTTCCGGAGCGGTACATTTCCACGTTCAGCAAAAACATTGCCGCGTACGCGTCGGTTATTGTAAACGGTATATACTGGGCGGTCGGTGCTCCGAAGCTGATCACGATTCCCGATGCCAAGAACTTACTGCGACCGGCCAATACGCCCTGGTTGCCGACTAGCCGAGGGTCCCCGGCACTACCGCACCGGATGCTGGCCATCTGTGACATCTCCGCCGATCCAGGTGGTTCGATCGAGTTCATGAACGAGTGCACCACGATCGACACTCCATTCTGTCTGTACGATGCCGACCGGAACAAGGATCAGAAGAGCTTCAAAGGCCCCGGGGTGTTGGTGTGTTCGATCGACAACATGCCAACGCAATTACCGCGCGAATCGACTGACTTCTTCGGTGATTTGCTGTACCCGTACGCACTCGACATCCTGCAGAGTGACGCTTCGAAGCCGCTGGAGGATCACAGCTTTTGCCAGCCGGTCGAGGGAGCGATCATCTGCAGCAATGGCCGCCTAACACCGTCCTACGAGTACATTAACGAACTGCGTGAATCAAACAACCGGTCACGCCACAAGACGGAAGGCTCCTACGTGGGCAAGAAGCGTGTGCTGGTCTTGGGAGCTGGCTTCGTGTCGGCGCCGCTCGTTGAGTATCTTCACCGGGAGTCAAACGTAAGCATTAAGGTGGCGGCCCAATTCAAGGAGGAAGCGGACCGACTGGCCCAACGTTACCAGGGCGTGGAATCGGTGTACGTCAATGTGGAGGATGAGTCGGCGAACCTGCAACATTTGTGCGAAGAAAGTGACGTCGTAGTGTCATTGCTGCCCTACTCTCTGCACGGTCTGATTGCGAAGCACTGCATCGCAGGTCGGACGCACCTGGTGACGGCAAGCTATGTGAACGACGAGATAAGTGCCCTACACGATGCGGCCCGTGATGCGGGCGTTACGATCATGAACGAGGTGGGTCTCGATCCCGGCATCGATCATCTGCTGGCCCTGGAGTGTATCCAGGATGTGCACGAAAACGGTGGGGTGGTCGAATCGTTCGTGAGCTTCTGCGGTGGTCTGCCGGCTCCCGAGCACTCCGACAATCCGCTTCGGTACAAATTCTCCTGGTCACCGCGCGGTGTCCTGCTCAACACTCTCTCAGCCGCCAAGTATCTGAGCAAGGGCCAGGTGGTGGAGATCTCGGGCGGTGGTGACCTGATGACTGCTCCGCGCGAACTCGAATTCTTGCCCGGCTTTGCACTGGAAGGGTTTCCGAACCGTGACTCCACCAAGTACAAGTCGTTGTACGGATTGACCAACATCCACACGCTACTACGAGGCACAATCCGCTACAAGGGCTTCTCGGACACGATCAAGCCGATGCAGCTGCTGGGACTGATCGATCCGAACCCTCATCCACTGTTGCACCCTCACGGACCGGAGCTAACCTGGCGGCAGCTGATCGTCAACCTACTGGGCCTGGCCGATTCAGATATCTTCATAGAAAATCTCAAGTACCGCCTGGCGGAGAGAGTCGGAACGATTGATGGACTTGCGGAACTCGGATTGCTGGATAACGTACCGGTGGTCAAGATGGGCTCGCCGCTCGACACCCTCAGCTATTTCCTGTCGAAGAGACTTGCCTTCGGTATGCTCCGGTAATCGATACGGTTTCCCGCAGAGTAATGTGTGTTTCGTGCTTCACAGATGATAACGAACGGGATCTGATCGTGCTACGGCATGACGTCGGAATCCGCTGGAGTGACGGCCGCCGCGAGGAACGGGGCATCAACTTTGTCGTCTACGGGCAACCGGCGTCCACGGGTGGACACTCGGCGATGGCGAAGACGGTCGGGTTTCCTGCTGCCATAGCCGCCAAAATGATTATCGATGGTACGTCCCTCCGATGGGTTTGCCATTAGTTTCTCGCCTTAAAATGTGCTCCTCCTTTCAGGTGAAATCCAACAGCGAGGTGTAGTATTGCCCTTCACCGCCGACATCTACCGCCCGATGCTGGCCCGGCTGGAACAGGAAGGGTTGACGGCGACGACAACGACGAAGGTGCTCTAGGAAACCGTGGCTAGGGTTTGAACAACAATTAATTTCGCTTGTTACTAAGACTCATGTTATTTTCCTGCATCGTTTTACATCTACTTTTAAATAAAAAAAGAATCATTGAAGAACGTCGTAACTAAAAGTCCTTTCTGTATGTTTGTATCTAGATTTGTATAGATTCAACAGTATGAATCTGTTATGTTGTTATCAACAAACAAAGGGTTATTTCATTGAGTAAAAGATGGACGGAGAGCAGTTGCAACATATGCAACGCTGCATCGAAAGTTCATCCGCCGTCAGGATGCAATGAGAGCGAACCATGCCTGAATGAGAGAAATAGAATGAAAAATAGAGAACACCAAACGTTTGAATCAACAGTGTCCTTATCAGCCACACACACGACTGCAAACTCTTTCGTGCTCAACGAACGCATTCATGTCCGCGTGTCTGCATCGTAAACAATCGGACCGAAACGCAGTTCCCGTTGAATCCGTTCTCCGTTCTCTCACTTTTCAGTTACTTGCGAGAGACCGACTGGAATGGAAGTGCACCGAGTGTTGAAGGCTTCGTCGCAGTAGGTCTGGAAGCCCAGTTAAGCCAATTATGGAGCCGTAACAGGGGCGTATTTCACCACCGACAAACGCTTTAAGCCCAGAAATAGTAGGCTTGTTTTTTCTACCAAGTGCCAGTTTGCTGAAGTGTTGAGAGAATTAAGTATTCGCGTGACACTATAAAGTTCAACTGGAGCATACTCATTCGGGGCGAGCTACCCGCCCCAAAAAAGACCCTATCGGCCGGGGGTCGTGCACCCGGAACTATGATAATGCCAGCGACCAGCTGGTTGTTTGTCCGACCCGCTACGGTGAATCGAAGTAACCCCTAACTCAAACCGAGAACCCTAACCTTTAGACCACGGGGCTTGGGCGAACGTGATCGTAAATGCCGGTCGACCTCGAGCGCCGTTATCAGTGTGCGCTGAGTGAGAACTCTCGTGTCCGCGGACATACACTGAATGATCAATGGTGTCCAGAGATCGCTCTCGTGTGTGAACTGGATCGCTCAGTTACTCGCGGCGCGGCACCCTGAACACACATCGGAATCGCGCGAGGTCCGATGCTGGATGATGATCTTTCCCGGCATGCGGCATGTACTTTGTAATTAGCGTGCAAAGGTATACGTGTGTGCCCGTGCCTGGTGCCTCAATATCGTGCGTGTGGCTCGTAAAACTTAGTGGACTTACTGTGTGGTAAAAGTGGAACCAAGAGCTGCCTGTGGTCAGCCCCAGGTTATGGACGTTTCTTAATCAGTGTCCGGAGTTGGAAAGGAAGGCCATCACAATGATCGGAATCAAGTATCTCAACGAAGCCCACTTGAAAGGGTTCGAAAAGTACAAGGTAAGATGATCGGAAGACGGCACCAGCTGACGCGGACACTGCAGTTGTGGGTGTGTGGGGTGTATCAGACACACGTAAAGCCTTCATCCGCGAACGCACGTGTAGATGTGGCGTGGTGGCGTGGCCAGCGCCAAGCGCATGCACCGTGAATTGCGTGATTGAAGATGATTGTGGCGCGACGATGAGGTTGCATAGATCGGCCGGCGAAACCGGTAGCACATGTGGCCCGGATTACCCGGTCCCTTATCGGCTGCCCAGGAATATCCATCACGGGTAATATATGACGGTCTTACGATAGCGAACAACGGCGTCGAAGGTTTTTGGTGGCGATAAAACACAATGGATTAAGATAAACGTGTGGTTCGTAGTTACGCCACCGTAGCCCCAAAATCAAGCCGCATTTCGAGGGTTTCTCGGTCCTGTTTATTATCAAATAATGCAATCGAACCAAATCAGGTGCAGTGCTTCGGTTGAATTGGTTAACTAGCGAATTGGCGCCTTCGAATCACCATTCAGTAATTCTCCTAAACAGACACGAGTAAATCTCAATACTGTCTCCCCGCCATCTTTTATTGTGATAAAAGTGTTAACATTTTTTTGGCCCATAAAAAACTCACAGTTGTTTGTCTTGCCGCACAACAACAGTTTACCGCTACGGCTAAAGCAGCTCATTTAATCGCGCGTAAACAAAAGCCGTTTAATTAACCACTTTTTGTGCTCCACTTTCGCACCATTTCCGCGCAATGTGTTTCACTGTATACAGTCGAGCTCGAGTTCGGCCGAAATAGGTGACTAAAACAGAAACCAACAAACGTTAGCTTGGCGCAATAAGCTTCGTGCGCAATGGGAAACAATCGGCGCAACAACATCGTGGCTGTGCGACCTCATTCTGGGAAGTTCCACGCGATCACACGACGAACGGTACCCGTCTACAGTCACTTTCCATTTTTAGCAACGACTGCCGGCAATGGTGGCGACCTTATCACAGATGAGCTTCACTTTACGACGCGGAGATGCTAGCGGTGAATGATCTCACTTGAACTCCCGAGCCCGAGCTCTTGCTGCCGGTAGCAAATAATCCGTGCTTTACTATTATAGATTATTTCCTTTGGCTGTAAGCTTTTGCAGCCTCCGACTTCCGACAGTTGCTCTGGGATTGAGAAATGATTCAACAGAAGTTGCTCAGCTCGCAACTCGCTCAATTAATTAAGAATGTGGCAATGTAAATGTAAATTTTAACAAAATACCAAATAAGATGAGCGTGAACTGTGAAAGCGTCGAGATTACGGTTTGAAAGTTGCTTCAGTCGGTGAGCCTTGTTCTTAACGCCATCGTTCGTACGGTGTGGCGTGACTCGTCCAGAGGGACACTGCAATCAATCGGCGCAACCTCTGGATAACCCCTTTCCGAAGCCAACAACATGCGCACGGTTCCAGAGATTCCCGTATGAATTATCGACTCAACCACAGCACTTATCGCGAGTGACGCGTTGCGTTTACAGTGCTATTATCGGTTACGAACGTATTGTCGGCTCTGTACCTACAGACCCTGGGGTTGGCGGAAGTGGAACTCAACTTATTAACACTCGCAACACGGAAATAGCAGTTATCCGATACAAATGGGTCACCTGTTTTAGACATTGCTCTTGTCTATTGAAAAGAGGCCGCTATGATGAGGTCGTCCTGTGACGGCCCCGCAGGACAATCCAAAGCGAGGTGGGCTTCTTAAAGAAAGTAGGTCAATGGTTATGAATAAGTAACAATCCCGTACCCAAACCCGTACTTCAAAGCCCTCGTGAACCTGCCACAATCTTGCGTTACCCTGCGAGCGTTTGAATAAGTAATATGTTCTTTTGAGTGAAAAACCAACACATCTAACGCATTCTGTACACTCCAGGCTCGTGGGACATATGTTTTGCTTTTTTCTGGTTCAGTTCAATTAAAATAATAACATATTAAAACAGACACTGCAGTGTCAGTGGACAATGTTTTGCGGTACATTTCAGCATCTCTTCCATCGTAAATCTCTTGGTTTTTTGTTAAACAATTTCTTTCTCATTTTTTTGTATCCTTCTGTAATCAGTACAATTGCGTTGACACCAGCATATTGAGCGTGTACGTGATGCACCCTTTCTGGAACAAGGTAGTCTTGCTGTGTCCCCGATGGGTTGCGCCCAACCTTCTCACCTTCACCGGGTTCATGCTGACGGTGGTAAACTTCTTCCTGATCGGTTACTACGACCGAGACTTCAAGGCAGCGACAGAAACATCCCATACGGTTCCCAACTGGGTGTGGCTGCTGGCTGCCATTAATCTGTTCGTAGCGTACACTCTCGGTAAGCACTAGAGAACGCCTCAGCATTGTCCGTACTCTTGCCCTACATGCGCTTTCATCAATTGCAGATGGAATCGATGGCAAACAAGCACGAAGAACCGGCACCAGTGGACCACTTGGTGAGCTGTTTGATCATGGATTGGATTCGTACTCGGCGGTGCTTATACCGATCTATGTATTCAGCATATTTGGATCGCACGATCTGCCTCCGGTGCGAATGTTCTTCATCACGCTGAATGTGTTCCTTAATTTCTACCTTCCGCACGTGGAAAAGTACATCACGGGCATTATGTTTCTGCCGTGGGGGTATGATTTCGTAATGTGGGTAAGTGGCTGTTTCACGAGCCGAGAGACTAACAATCAGCAACAAGCTTAATGAACGGGGGCTTTTTTAGGGGGTCTCGATCACGCTGGCAATCACCGGTATCTTCGGAGCAGAGTTTTGGCAGATTCCGGTCTTTGGCATGAAGCCTTGCCACATCTTTGAACTGACACTATACGTATCCGCAATCATAACTAGTCATCCTATAATAATAACTAATATTTACAAGTGAGAAACCAGCGTGTGCATATTACGGATCAAACGATAATACGTTCATTATTTTTAACATCTCTACCTCTCAGGTCGTATCGCGACAAAACGGGCAAAATGCGATCATTTAAAGAAGCGATTCGCCCGCTAGTGCCACTTGCCAGTCTGTTCGTACTGTGTACGCTCTGGGTGCTGCTCTCCAGGAACGGCATCATAGATATGGAGCCACGGCTCTACTTTGTGATGTGTGGCACGTTGTTTTCGAACATTTGCGTAAGACACCCTCACCGTTTGACCCTCTTCAGTAAACCTTCAATAATATTGCTATATCTCCTTTTTTTAGTGCCGGTTGATCGTGTCCCAAATGTCAGATACTCGGGCTGATCTTTGGAATGCACTGCTGAATCTGTTATGTGTGACCGTCGCGTTTGGGATTCTGCCGTACACGTCCCTCGGCTTGCCGGAGCTGGATATCGACTTCGAGCGATACCTGCTCTACGCGCTAACGTTCTTCGTCACGATCGCCCACCTTCACTACGGAGCCGGAGTGGTGCAAGAAATGTGCCATCACTTTCGCATCCGCTGTTTTAAAGTAAGGTCAAAGGATTCCGGAAGGACTCCTACTAACCACCTAGAAGTTAACCATAATGGTAGCCACCCTAACCAACATCATATTCCTAACAGTAGAAGAAAAACAAAGTAGTGTGTCTGTGTGCGTATGTGTGCGTGGAACAATAGAACCCACAGCTAGAACACCTAATACAGCTAAAACCAACCCCAACTGCAGCTTTTTGTTGTTCCGGTTTCAACCTGGTAATCCCGATGTTGCAACGAACGAAGGACCCTAACCTTTTCCTCGCCGTATCCAACTTCGTTCGCCGTGTGTGCAATAAAGTCGTAAAACTTTGCGTACAGTTGTGTTATTACAAGCAGATTTGCAGTATCGCAGTAATACACTCCAACGCAAGTGTTTTAACATTAGAACGGTAGGACATTGTTGTGATGATCGTTTAGATTAGCCGCTTAGTGGAGCTTAGAATTAACATCCGACGTTCGTCGCATGGTGCTATAATTACAATGTTCTTGTGGTATTTTGTCTTGGGCTTCTGTTACTGTTGGGACGCATGATTCTATCTTCACGATCGAAGATAGTACTTTATTTATTTTGATAGCGTTTAAAAGGTGTGCATGTCCAAATAACCTATTATTCAACTTCTTTTTGCTGGCCATTTTTTGATACGTTGCTCACGATCGACAACGAACACATCATTCTCCCACTTATAGATCGGAACGCATGATAAGCCGTTACTAGCGTACTAAAAAAAACTCTGTTAAACCAATGCTGATCATCGAAAAGTGTCCGGATAGAAATGCCTATCGAACGCCATTCTCCTTACCCGACTCAACCACCATCAGCATGTTTGATTACTGACCATCGCCAGTGTGTACGTCCAGTAGAATCGGTAGTTAACCATTTCAATGTCTGTGAAGTTACTAAAACCGCCTTTCGGTCGTAACCGATTCGTTCGATACAGATCACTCCGGCGCCACTGTCGGAGTCGGCAACGCCTGTCGACGGTATGGAGGACATCGCCCTATGAGAGAACCAGTCAACAGTGGTTCAGAATCGAGTTTAGTGGAAAACTAGTAATGTAACGGTCGAAAACAAACTATTTCCTTTGTACATACATAAATAGAGCCATATTAGATACTTTCTGAAACGATCAGAAAAATAAACATTGCCGCGGAATAAGGAAGCGAATAAATTGTGTTTTATCTCGAAAGTCCATTTTATCTGAAATGATGACTGAAGATAGATTACAAGGAGTGTAGAGCAAGCAAAAAATACTTTCATACAGTTAATAAATCCCGGCCTGGTTCGACTCTTTTTTTAAACTAACAAACAAACAAGACGGGACATCTACTATAATCCCAAAAGACGGTGCAAACGCAGCCCTTGGTCGGACAGATGCAACAAACAGAAGTGGCAACCCTTGCAGTACCATTTGCTTCATAACATCGATAAGAATAATCTTTCTCAACGTTCTCACTGATAACACCATAACACAGTTTCAAGAGTGTCTCGATTTCGCAAGACAGCTGTTCAGCATCTACTTCATTGTGGAACACAGAGCAATGACGACGATGGCCACCGACGGTCTGATGGAAGTTTCTGCGCAAGATTGGAGTGAGCTTCGGGATCTTTACAAACGCGATTGGCCGCGGTACGAGGTAGCCTACAATACACTGCAAAATTTCATTCATTGGACACTCGCTTCCGAGCCTGCGGATAGCATGACTATCTACAGTTACGGTGAAAGCTGGCGTCAAAACGGGACTGTTGTTATAACTGTAAGTCGAAAAGCATCCCACCTTACAATGGCCTTGTTACGTGAGTCGCCTTTTTTCAGAGTGCAAACTACATTTTTCTGTACACACTGGATGCTTCTGAAGAAACCCTTCGAAAGGCGCTGCTTGCGTTTAAATGGAAACAAGAGTACATATCGTACATGACAACCTATCGGACGCTTCTGTTGGAAGTGTACCAAACGCTCAACTTAAAAGTGGTTCTCGATGTTCCCAACGTGTTGTATCGGTTGTCGCGTGAGCAAGCGCAAAACATAACGTACACACTCCCGGACGGGTTTTACGCACAGAAAATCAATCCAATTTACGCCCAGTTCATCAACGATCGCTGGAAATTCAAGGGTGAAGGAACAGAGCGCGTGATCGAGAGGCTGTTAAAGCATAATTTGTCCATGGGCCTGTTCGACGCACAGCAGCACCTAGTGGGTTGGTGCCTTCGAGGTGAGAACGGCGCCATGTGCATGCTTGGAGTGTCAACTAAACGCAGAGGCTACGGGTCGCTGGTGGTTAAAGTTTTTGCCAAGGATTTAGAAGCAAATGGATGCACTTCGTACGCTAGTGTTGTTAAGACCAATCTTCCCTCTAGGGCGATGTTCGAAAAGCTGGGCTTCGCGCAAGTATGCGACGTTGATTGGTTGGGAAACAGTGTACGGCAATAGGAAGGTTCGTCGGCTTTGGTTTTAATTACAACCGATGTTTTTTCATACGAGAAATTCGTGTTTCTTTTTTGATTAGTTTCACGACGATTAAGAAAAAGTAAAACAAATGATAAGCGATCTCGCTTACAGTTAATTTTAAGCCAATTATGAATATGGTGGACATAAATGCTTGTTCAACGTCAAGCAACTTGGAACAATTAAGATGCGAATCGTTCTGAAACAAGTACGCCAATCATCTGGCAAACACCCTTATCATATCTTATCATGGTCCCATAGCAACCGCTAGTGTTGCTTCCTGGACACTTCCTGGTCAATGGTCAGTTTCCACAGTTCACTCCCAGCAGCCAAACATGCAAGAAGATCGATTGGAACTAATTCCACGCAGCGATTGGGAAGAGTGGCGCGATTTGTACAAACGAGACTGGCCACGCCATGAGCTAGCTTATAATACGGTGCAAAATTACATCAACTGGTCCAAACGCGACCGTAAAATTAAAGACTTGGTGATTTACAGCCTGAATGGAAGTTGGCGGGAAAATGGAACGTACGTTATTATTGTAAGTAGAATAGAGTTGAGGATAGTTTTGTACCAAAACCATCATTCGAAATATGCTCTGTTTTTTTAATTATTTTTCTAGGATCGTATTGATCTGTATATGTACACGATGGAAGAGTCTTTGGTTAGCTTACGCCGTGCACTGGAGCTAGTGGACTGGGATTACTATTACGTTGCCGTGATGTGTGAATATGAAACTCTTCTCTTCGACGTTTTCAAGCAACTCAACGTGCAGCTGTGCATTGCGAGACCAAATTACATCTACTATCTATCCAAGGATGAAGCACATGCACTGACTGTAACCCTTCCGGAAGGATTACGGCTCGCTTCGCTCAAACCGGAAAATGCTCATACTATCAACGATCATTGGCCTCACCGGGAAACAGGATCAGAATTTTCGCTTGAACGTTTGATATGCTGGAACCCTTCGATTGGGTTGTACGATTCTTCCGATAATTTACTCGGTTGGTGTGTTCTCACGCAGATGGGCGTTATTGGATCGCTCGGTGTTATCGAAAAGCGCAAGGGATACGGAAAGCTTGTGTTGAAAGGAATAGTAAAAAAACTGGCCGAAATGGGGTTAAGCTCGTATGCTAGCATTCTGGTTAATAATGAACCTTCCAAGGCTCTATTTGAAAGCGTTGGTTTTAAGCTTATAAAACGAGTCAATTGGATTCGAAACTGTGAGAGAAAGCTTGTAGAATGGAAGTCAGGAGCGACGATTGTAATGGAGTAGCACCGCGAGCAACATTGAAATGACATTGAAAGATTACAATAAACTAATGTGAACTGGAAAGGAGTTTCGAGTGTAATGTGAATTAACACATTAAATTTATGCATCAACTCATGGACACTGTACATACACAACTTATGCTCTTCAGTGTTTTTTTACATATTGTCTTGCGCCAGCCATTGGCTACCATCGATTATTCTCGCCCAATGAAATTTATATAATTTACAATATGTTTATGTAATGTTTTGTAGGAGACAGTTGCAAAGGATACTGAT